>NW_027441797.1:612500-912500 GCF_048569485.1 Anomaloglossus baeobatrachus | reverse complement strand
GTGACGCCACCCACCACTAGCTGGGAGGCGAGGGCCCCGCCCCCTCCCTGAGTCTGCTCAGGGGTCCCCTCTAGCTGTGTGTGTGTTCCTAGTTACTAGTGTTCCGTGTGTCCACACGCTTATCAGCCATCAGGATTACCTGTATTGTACTGACCCGACTTGGGTGCAGTACTCAGTGGTGCCTGACCAGGTCAGGGGCGCCACATTTGTTCATCCAGTGTTCCATTCATACCTGCATTCACCTTTTCCCAATTTGGTCTACAGCCTTTGATAGCTTCTGCGCCTTTTATGTGTTGTACAACATCAATTGCAGGAGTCCATATCTCCACATCCTCATCCTCACTGGATGAGGATCTACTCTGTGTAGTTCTTATCCTTGCAACAACTCGGAATGACAACAACCACACGACAATGATAACAATTACAGAGAACTATGTCTTTGCATCCATGTTGCTTTCAAGGGTAGGACCTTACCTTGCACCACACCACTCGACACTGCGCAAGGTAAATAGTGGCTACTACGTGATACCCCACGTCTGGGGCCCACGAGTTGCCACTTGAGTGATTGCACTGCCGGTACCACGCTTTTGTGGCACACCAGCAGCCACTCAAGAGTGACTGCACTGCCGGTACCTCACGTCTGTGGCACACGAGCAGCCACTCAAGAGTGACTACATTGCCGGTACCTCACGTCTATGGCACACCAGCAGCCACTCTACTTTACTGCAGTAACTTAATATCTAGAATTGGGATCCCAGTATCACAGAGTAGGTAATATAATAATATGGGGCCCTTCTCCCCCCTTGGTTTTCCACATGAGCGTCTGTACAGCACGCTACACTGGAAAACCCTTAAATCACTTAACGTTTTTTTCTATGGCACAGAAAGCAGGTAAATATTGTAGGGCAGATAATGACTATAACCAGTGCCCAATCAGGAGGGATGTTAGGTACTGAATTAATCAAAGATGGTAGCAAAAGGGAGCTAATGAGAGGACCAGAACAACCAAAACCCTATGAGCTGCTAATCATACCCTGGGAATGTTATCAGGGTGTCCAAATAGACCTGTATCACAATTTTTAGCCCATAAATTCAAAGTTCAATGTCTTAAAGGGACGGTACACTTTTTGCAAAAATGGCAAAAAAAAGGACTCGCACTTACAGCAGAGTAAAGATAGTGATTATAAACAGCGCTCACACAAGAGGTATGTACGATATTCCATGCGTAACACCAAAAGAGCAGCAAAAAGAACTAAAGAGAACACTATAACAAGCAGCGTATCAGGGTGCGTGATATAGTTTCTGCGGATTAATTGCCGTGTTAGTGAGAGGCTGATCAGTGTCGTGTAGTACAGGCACAATGAAGTCCACGCAATGTGCTATAAATAATATGTCAGATTCTCTGAGAATGTGAGCAAGAGCAGGACATTGCAAGATGAGAAAGGTTTAGTTGGAGGACGTCCAGCGTCTGCTTGCACGGAGATGAGACAGTGTCTTGCTGTAAAAATCTGCAGCGTTCAGTGCTTCAAAGTCACAAATTTGGCAGCTGTCAGACATGAGGCTGGGACAGTCAGTGTCAGTAGCCAGGATGTGAGAGCATCTTTACAAAGACACACAACATACCGGTGTTCTCACCAAACCGACAGTGCTCATCACAAATGGCAGGTCATCCACATACACACATACAAGAAATCACAACCTGTCAGCAAAACTGCCAGTCAGTCAAAAAGTCAGTTACGGACATTGCAATCAGTCTTCAAGTACACTCATTGCAATGTTTTTACAATCACACAAAGTTATAAGGTTACCACACACAGAAACCACAAAGTCCCTGGCTCGTACCCAGCAGCTCCGTCCCTTCTGAACGGAAGCCTCAAATGGTGTACGACCGTTCCCTGCCTATAGTGATGCGTATCTAGATCTTATACTCACCTCAGTCTCCTCCGAGTATGTCTATCAAGCTCAAAGAGCGACAGACCTGGTCTATCAAATCGTGCCAGGGTCCGGGTAGGTCTTTGCACATGAATGTTAGAGTTTCAGACCCTCAGTTTCAACGGCTATACTCATCAATCTCGGCGGGTGTCCCTAGGTATAGACAAAAACAAACATGTAACAGTCCCTGGCCGGAGGCGCCTCACATGGGTCAGCTCGCAGAATCGCAGGGGCCCTAACTTCCTCACGGTTGGACCCCTCTATACTGGGCCACTATTCTCAGCCTCCCTCGTAAGAAGCTTATGACCCACCCCAGGGCTATGGGGTACTTGGTCCCAGGCCCAGTATTACAGGGATATGTCACGAGTCTGGCCAATGCCTGGTTCCGTGACCCTGGGGGTTGATTAAAAAGGGGTTTAAAATGAAGATAAAAGAATGTTTTTTTTTTTGTGATGCCACTTGCAGTATGCGGCTAGGTGAGGAAAGTCACCGCTGCAGTCTCTCATTGCTGGGGCTGGTGGTATTTAGCAGCTTAGATGTAATGGCCCTCTGCAAGTAGGGCTGAGCCCCAGGGGACAATGATGGGAGTGTAGTATGAGGGCAACAGGTGAAACAGGTAAGAGAAGAACTCAGGCCACACAAGAGCTGTGGTTTAACTTGTCTTTTACTCACGGGTTTTGTGAGCTACAGCTCGACTGGTGCTGGTCGGCACCAAACTGGGCCTCAGGATTCCTTTTGTCCCAGTGCCGGTTTTGTGACCTGGTGAGCTGTACTTCCTTGCACCCGTCTGTAGTTGGTGGGTCCCTGTAGCCTGAAGCGTTTTGGGGCTCCCCTCCTGGTCTCTCAGTCTTGGCCCGTATAGCAGGCAGATTTAACCACTCATGAGTTGGGCCTCCGCCTCAGCTCCCTTGGTTCCCTGTTAGCTGCTGTGCTCCGGACACTAACGTTGGTGAGGAACCGTGATGATTCCCTCACCGGGCATATTTATTAGATGAGCTTGAAGCGTCTTTCTGAACTAGGGCTCTGCACCCCACCGGTGCCTGGTCCTGTAAGTACTCCCCGTACTCTCCCAGCGACCGTACTCCTTTTTGCCCAATCAGTCACTCCACATTTGCTGTCTGTCTGCATGTTATCCTCAGACCTACTGTCAACTGCCTACTGCACACTCTAGCCCCTCCCCTTTCCCTGGTTTCTGACTAGCGGGTTTGGACGAGCCCCAGCTACAGGTGGCTATCCATCAGGTCCGCCTCTAGCTTGTTACCCAGTCTGGGGACAAGGGCATGGTTTTGTGTGTTTGGTTGCTGTTGTTTGGTTTTTACCAGCATTGGTCTTCCAGGAATCCGAGGTTAGTGCTGCACCTGTTACTGGATGCAATACCCTGTGGCACCTGACAACTCAGGGGCGCCACACTTATTACAGACACTCACAGACTCATACGCCTACAGACAATAGCACATATAAAGCAACACTCATTGGGTACTAGGCAGCAGGATGCCTGCACGGCACACCCCAAACCACAAGGATGGCACAGGAGGCAGTCAGTAACACAAAGGGTTACTTATCATGGTTTGCCCTACATCTAGTCCTGTTCCCGTGGGGAGGGGGGGGGGGCGATATTGTGAGGCCACAATTCACCACCAAAAACTGTTATGGCAATCAGCTAAGCCACGTGCAAAATGAATGCTTCGCCAGCGGGAAGAAGTCAGCAATAACAGATGACAGTCATGTGGTTCCCCATCTGAGCAAGTGCCCAGGGGGTCATTTATTGAAAAGCTCTAACATATAAGTCAATGCACCCCAACATTCATTGGTCAATCCCAACACTATTACATAATAATTGGTTATACTCTTGTTTATCATTTATACTCATTGGTTAATTTGGAATATCATGTAAAATAAAGACCACCTGATTCAAATGGATCATGCAGAGCCATGTGTATCAGGGGACACTCTTAGAGATAAGGACTGGTACATTGTAAAATGTACCAGTACCTAATATATCATTTTATATATAAAGGTACATTACACTGACTATGGCCTTCACATCTGTCCAGATGTTATTCTATGTTAGGTGTAGCAAATAATATTAATAATAATAATCATAATCTGATCTTGTAAACCAGATTCAAGCTGGCGTCACACGGTACGATATATCGGGCGATATGTCGGTGGGGTAACGGAGTTTTTGACGCATATCCAGCATCGTTTGATATATCGTAGCGTGTGACAGCTACGAGCGACTGTGAACGAGCAAAAATACTCACCTTATCGTTGCTCGTTGACACGTCACTCATTTTCAAAATGTCGGTCCTCCTTCTGTGCTCCGGTTGTTCATCGTTCCCGAGGCAGCACATGTCGCTCCGTGTGACACCCCGGGAACGACGAACACAGCTTACCTGCATCCCGCCGGCAATGTGGAAGGAAGGAGGTGGGCGGGATGTTACGTCCCGCTCATCTCTGCCCCTCCACTTCTATTGGCCGGCTGCTGTGTGACGTCGCTGTGACGCCGAACGTCCCTCCCCCTTCAGGAAGAGGATGTTCGCCGCCCACAGCGACGTCGTCTGGGAGGTAAGTGCGTGTGACAGGGGGTTAACGATTTTGTGCACCACGGGCAACTAATTGCCCATGACGCACAAACGACAGGGGCGGGTACGATCGCTCGTGCGATCAAACGATAGATCGTACCGTGTGACGCCGGCTTCATTCTTTAACAATGCCCACCACATCATAATCCATGGATGACATAAGAGTCTCCAATTCATTCATTTTGTTTGCAAGACTTCTTGCATTTGCCAGTAGACATTTAATACTATTAACACATTCCTTATCCCTAGCCTCCCTACTTTCCTTGCATGTCCCAGACCCCCCAATCCTTCATTGACCCCTACTGTCTCACTGTCTCTATCTGCTCTATCTATCCCCTTATTTGCTCCACTACCCTCCCTCCCCCAGATCCTAGTTTAAAAGCTCCTCCATTTCTAAGCCATGTATCTATCTCCCTAAGCTCTCGTTGTCTTTCTAGTGATGCTCGTGGCACCGTTAGTATTTCTGAAAACACCACCTTCCAGGTCCTGTACTTCAGCTTCTCTCCTGGTTACCTGTAATCATTAAGGACCTTCCACCTGTCTCTAACTTTGTCATTAGTACCAATATGCACTATGACCGCTGAGTTTTCCCCAGCCCCACCCAGCAATCTGTCTACCCGATCCGCAATATGACGAACCCGAGCACCCGGCAGACAATTCACTCTTCGGCATTCACGGTCTCAGTGACAGATGACCCTGTCTGTCCGCCTAATTATAGAGTCCCCTACCACCAACATCTGTCTAGCCTTTGCTGCTCTCCTATTTCCCTCCTTCCTACAGCAGCCATTTTCCTGGTTGCTAGGAGCAATGGCCTGCTGTAGTGAGCCTAGTCATGTCCCTTCATTCCTAAGATCAGCCACACAGGCATATTTACTAGGTTGTGCCAGATCAGGACTGGGCTCCCTGACACTTTTCCCCCTACCTCCTCTTCTGTTACCCAGCTACCTACCTCTGGGTCCTGACCTTCCCCACCTCCACCCTCCTCCATAGCACTGGCCCCAGCCAGAGCCGCTCAGTGAGCTCTAAACTCCTCTCCAGGTTTGCAATGCTCCTGAGTGCTGTGAGCGGCATATTTAGATCAGTTACCTGGGCTTCCAAATATGTAACACGCTGACATCGAGTGCAGACATATTCACCCTCCAACGGCTGCTCAAGGCAGGCATACATCTGACAAGACACACACCTGGTAGCATTGTCCATGCAGCAGCTATTAAATGGGGATGAACCGTACAGATAAAAGCAAAAAAACAATGGGAAACTTGTAAGGAAAACTCCAAACTCTGCTCTTGTGTCACACTATGATATTGTGCTTATACTATGCACTTCCCGGCCCCCTCAGACTTTACTGCCCCTCACAAGCTCAGTGACCCTCGCTTACTGTGGCCGGGGTAAATAGTTCAGGAACAATCTAGAAACAGCTGTGGCTACTGTCCCCTCAGACTTCACTGCTCATCCCTGGATTTCCAGGATATCTGCTCCATGTCTGTCCATTAGTGATGGGTAGTTCCTGAACGAGCCGGCTCTTCATAGTGAATCATATGAGTCGGCTCCTGGCAGGGGCCAATTGAAATTTAAACGGCTCTTTGCCAGTTCCGTTCCACAGTCAGTCCCCTCTTGCCCCACCCCTCCCCTCTTGCCCCGCCTCTCCCCTTTTGCCCCGCCCCTCCCGGCCCCTCCCTCCCGGCAGTAGTCCCTCTGATCTTATCCAGGAGACTGAGAATGCTCCTCCTGCTGCCGCACATAGCACTGACTCACAGCCCCGCCCCCTCCAATCTGTGACAAGCAGCAGTCAGGCAGTCAGGCACTTTATTAAAGGAGCACTGACATCTGGATTTCGCCTGATTCTAGTTATTTCCCGCCAGCTTGTAAATCCTCGCTGAGCGAGGGAGAAACAGCGGATGGAAATGTGCGTCCCTTGTTCTCTCCCATTCACTTGAATGGAAGAGAACAAATGATCCAGCGCTGCATTTTCTCTTATGCCCCTGCCTCAGGGGGCGGGGCCGGAGGCAGTTCTGTGCGCACACATGACATGCGCACAGAACTTCGTGATTGCCCTCCGGGGACCGATCGCACAGCTCCGTGCTGTCACCGCCCGGCCCACAACGGGTGCTGCATGGTCCATGCGGTCAGTCAGCGAGCGCTGGCCGACAACATGGTCGCATCCTGTGTGTCTTTTGCTGAATAGGGCTCCGGCACAGGACAACTTCCATGGAAACCCATGTAAACAGTTCCATAGGTTTTTATGGAATACCAGCAGGATTGAAGCAGAATTTTTAAAATAAGTATATGGAGAATATACCTATTATAAAAAGTTCTCTTCAATTAATGGCACTTGCCCATGTGACCCAACCCCTTTAATGACATTATATTAGTGATGGCAGAAGACATTGGTCCTTGATGGGACACCAAAAAACAGTCTTTTCCAAAACAGCTAATAACAGAGGAAATAAACTGCATCCGTCCATCCAGGCTATGGCACTTAGTTTATCCAATGGGCCCTAGAGACACTTTTCGGCGCCTTCACACTTTGTGGATTTGCAGCGGAGTTTCTGCAGATCATCAGCGTGGAAATTCCATGGCATTTACAGAAGCCAACAGCGGCAATGGCTTTATCCAAAACACATTCTCACTTCATGGAAAACTTCAGAATGTGACGTGAGGTGTGAAACTGGCTTCAGCAGCGTCACTATGTGCAGAGTATCCGATATGCCACATTCATTGCAGTAAATGGACGGGGGAAATCCGCAGCAGATTCCTTCTCTCAATCCGCCTGGATGCAGAGGCCACATCTGACGCTGCAGATTTGCTGCAGACTGTTTGCAGCAGACACAGCCCACAGCGAACTCGCCACGTGTGAATGGGGCTCTACAATGTGGCGCTGAGGATTAGGATCTTGTTGCTATTTTGCATGTTCATTTTGTGTTTGTTAAAGTTTTTACAGCAAATAATATAAAATCTGGTTATTCTGGAAACTATTCTGTTTTATGTCATAAATTGTCACATGTAGATTTTTACTAAAAGGTACAATCATGGGTTAAAACAGACCAGAATTTGGCTTCAAATTTAAAGCCAAAGGTAATAGGAAATGAAGAGACGTTTTCGGAGCCAAAAGACCCGGCTCACCAAAAAACCGCATTTTACCCATCACTACTGAGGAGCTGACCATGTGACCCTGACTCCTCCCCTCCATGTGACATCATCACAGGTCCTGGAAGCACAGAGCAGCCACATGTATACTGTGCGGCTGTTACTCTAGATGCGGGGGTTGGGAAGCAGCAAGCGAACAGCAAAAAGGAAGGTAACGGAAACCCTGTGTCTAGGGAAACTAAACTAGACTAAACCTACTGCTGGTCCCTGGGCCCTCACCACTATAGATAGGTTCCGCACCTCTGCGCCGAGCCGGATACCTGACCCTAGCTATAACTACTGCTGGTCCCTGGGCCCTCACCACCATAGATAGGTTCCGCACCTCTGCCCCGAGCCGGATACCTGACCCTAGCTATAACTACTGCTGGTCCCTGGGTCCTCACCACCATAGATAGGTTCCGCACCTCTGCCCCGAGCCGGATACCTGACCCTAGCTATAACTACTGCTGGTCCCTGGGCCCTCACCACCATAGATAGGTTCCTCACCTCTGCCCCGAGCCGGATACCTGACCCTAGCTATAACTACTGCTGGTCCCTGGGTCCTCACCACCATAGATAGGTTCCTCACCTCTGCGCCGAGCCGGATACCTGACCCTAGCTATAACTACTGCTGGTCCCTGGGCCCTCACCACCATAGATAGGTTCCGCACCTCTGCCCCGAGCCGGATACCTGACCCTAGATATAACTACCGCTGGTCCCTGGGTCCTCACCACCATAGATAGGTTCCTCACCTCTGCGCCGAGCCGGATACCTGACCCTAGCTATAACTACTGCTGGTCCCTGGGCCCTCACCACCATAGATAGGTTCCTCACCTCTGCCCCGAGCCGGATACCTGACCCTAGCTATAACTACTGCTGGTCCCTGGGCCCTCACCACCATAGATAGGTGCCGCACCTCTGCCCCGAGCCGGATACCTGACCCTAGCTATAACTACTGCTGGTCCCTGGGTCCTCACCACCATAGATAGGTTCCTCACCTCTGCCCCGAGCCGGATACCTGACCCTAGCTATAACTACTGCTGGTCCCTGGGCCCTCACCACCATAGATAGGTTCCTCACCTCTGCCCCGAGCCGGATACCTGACCCTAGCTATAACTACTGCTGGTCCCTGGGCCCTCACCACCATAGATAGGTTCCTCACCTCTGCCCCGAGCCGGATACCTGACCCTAGCTATAACTACTGCTGGTCCCTGGGCCCTCACCACCATAGATAGGTGCCGCACCTCTGCCCCGAGCCGGATACCTGACCCTAGCTATAACTACTGCTGGTCCCTGGGTCCTCACCACCATAGATAGGTTCCTCACCTCTGCCCCGAGCCGGATACCTGACCCTAGCTATAACTACTGCTGGTCCCTGGGTCCTCACCACCATAGATAGGTTCCTCACCTCTGCCCCGAGCCAGATACCTGACCCTAGCTATAACTACTGCTGGTCCCTGGGTCCTCACCACCATAGATAGGTTCCTCACCTCTGCCCCGAGCCGGATACCTGACCCTAGCTATAACTACTGCTGGTCCCTGGGTCCTCACCACCATAGATAGGTTCCTCACCTCTGCCCCGAGCCGGATACCTGACCCTAGCTATAACTACTGCTGGTCCCTGGGTCCTCACCACCATAGATAGGTTCCTCACCTCTGCCCCGAGCCGGATACCTGACCCTAGCTATAACTACTGCTGGTCCCTGGGTCCTCACCACCATAGATAGGTTCCTCACCTCTGCCCCGAGCCGGATACCTGACCCTAGCTATAACTACTGCTGGTCCCTGGGCCCTCACCACCATAGATAGGTTCCTCACCTCTGCCCCGAGCCGGATACCTGACCCTAGCTATAACTACTGCTGGTCCCTGGGCCCTCACCACCATAGATAGGTTCCTCACCTCTGCCCCGAGCCGGATACCTGACCCTAGCTATAACTACTGCTGGTGCCTGGGTCCTCACCACCATAGGTTCCGCACCTCTGCCCCGAGCCGGATACCTGACCCTAGCTATAACTACTGCTGGTCCCTGGGTCCTCACCACCATAGATAGGTTCCTCACCTCTGCCCCGAGCCGGATACCTGACCCTAGCTATAACTACTGCTGGTCCCTGGGCCCTCACCACCATAGATAGGTTCCTCACCTCTGCCCCGAGCCGGATACCTGACCCTAGCTATAACTACTGCTGCTCCCTGGGTCCTCACCACCATAGAGAGGTTCCGCACCTCTGCCCCGAGCCGGATACCTGACCCTAGCTATAACTACTGCTGCTCCCTGGGTCCTCACCACCATAGATAGGTTCCGCACCTCTGCCCCGAGCCGGATACCTGACCCTAGCTATAACTACTGCTGGTCCCTGGGCCCTCACCACCATAGATAGGTTCCTCACCTCTGCCCCGAGCCGTATACCTGACCCTAGCTATAACTACTGCTGGTCCCTGGGTCCTCACCACCATAGATAGGTTCCTCACCTCTGCCCCGAGCCGGATACCTGACCCTAGCTATAACTACTGCTGGTCCCTGGGCCCTCACCACCATAGATAGGTTCCTCACCTCTGCCCCGAGCCGGATACCTGACCCTAGCTATAACTACTGCTGGTCCCTGGGCCCTCACCACCATAGATAGGTTCCTCACCTCTGCCCCGAGCCGGATACCTGACCCTAGCTATAACTACTGCTGGTCCCTGGGCCCTCACCACCATAGATAGGTTCCTCACCTCTGCCCCGAGCCGGATACCTGACCCTAGCTATAACTACTGCTGGTCCCTGGGCCCTCACCACCATAGATAGGTTCCTCACCTCTGCCCCGAGCCGGATACCTGACCCTAGCTATAACTACTGCTGGTCCCTGGGCCCTCACCACCATAGATAGGTTCCTCACCTCTGCCCCGAGCCGGATACCTGACCCTAGCTATAACTACTGCTGGTCCCTGGGCCCTCACCACCATAGATAGGTTCCGCACCTCTGCCCCGAGCCGGATACCTGACCCTAGCTATAACTACTGCTGGTCCTGGGCCCTCACCACCATAGATAGGTTCCTCACCTCTGCCCCGAGCCGGATACCTGACCCTAGCTATATCTACTGCTGGTCCCTGGGCCCTCACCACCATAGATAGGTTCCTCACCTCTGCCCCGAGCCGGATACCTGACCCTAGCTATAACTACTGCTGGTCCCTGGGTCCTCACCATAGATAGGTTCCTCACCTCTGCGCCGAGCCGGATACCTGACCCTAGCTATAACTACTGCTGGTCCCTGGGCCCTCACCACCATAGATAGGTTCCTCACCTCTGCCCCGAGCCGGATACCTGACCCTAGCTATAACTACTGCTGGTCCCTGGGTCCTCACCACCATAGATAGGTTCCGCACCTCTGCCCCGAGCCGGATACCTGACCCTAGCTATATCTACTGCTGGTCCCTGGGCCCTCACCACCATAGATAGGTTCCTCACCTCTGCCCCGAGCCGGATACCTGACCCTAGCTATAACTACTGCTGGTCCCTGGGCCCTCACCACCATAGATAGGTTCCTCACCTCTGCCCCGAGCCGGATACCTGACCCTAGCTATAACTACTGCTGGTCCCTGGTCCCTCACCACCATAGATAGGTTCCTCACCTCTGCCCCGAGCCGGATACCTGACCCTAGCTATATCTACTGCTGGTCCCTGGGCCCTCACCACCATAGATAGGTTCCTCACCTCTGCCCCGAGCCGGATACCTGACCCTAGCTATAACTACTGCTGGTCCCTGGGCCCTCACCACCATAGATAGGTTCCGCACCTCTGCCCCGAGCCGGATACCTGACCCTAGCTATATCTACTGCTGGGCCCTAGGTCCTCACCACCATAGAGAGGTTCCTCACCTCTGCGCCGAGCCGGATACCTGACCCTAGCTATAACTACTGCGGGGCCCTAAATAGGGAAAGGGTGGGATGAGCTCTTCATCAACCCCACTAAACACTAAAGACTACACAAGGAGGACACAGGAAAATGCATGAACTACTTATCTACAAGGGACACAGGTAGAAGTTCAGCAGCAATACCACAGAGGAGTACAAGCCACCTGCTTACAACCAAGGCTTGAATGAACTAAAAATATCACCAGCATCAGTCCAAGGAAGTATCGGGTATTTAAGCACCCAGACAATGCTGATGATCTGGTGTAAGGCGAGCTCCTGCTGGGTCCAAAAGGGGGAGAGAAATCCAGCAGGAAATTAATACTGACAGCAGGAACAATGGAAAGTCAGGGAGCATTCTGCGCAGCCAGACACTGTGACCTCTTATAGCCAGAAACCACATGACTGTCACTTGTGACAGCGGCTTTGCAGGTGGAGGTGTGTGGAAATTCCCCATTATTGGTCACAAGTGACCTTAACCCCTTCAGCGCTGAGACTTTCTTGGAGTTTTTCTCTCACTTATTTCTATGATTTGTGAGGTTTTTGTTCCTTTTCCTCTGATAGATTCAGTCGCCCAAACTATGAGAGGCCGGAAGTGAGGAAACCCGTCTGCCTTCAGTCCTCGGCCCCTTTCTACCCTCGGTTCCTGGCCCCTTTCTGCCCTCAGTCCTCGGCCCCTTTCTACCCTCGGTCCCTGGCCCCTTTCTGCCCTCGGTCCTCGGCCCCTTTCTGCCCTCGGTCCTCGGCCCCTTTCTGCCCTCGGTCCTCGGCCCCTTTCTGCCCTCGGTCCTCGGCCCCTTTCTGCCCTCGGTCCTCGGCCCTTTTCTGCCCTCGGTCCTCGGCCCCTTTCTGCCCTCTGTCCTCGGCCCTTTTCTGCCCTCGGCCCCTTTCTGCCCTCGGTCCTCGGCCCTTTTCTGCCCTCGGTCCTCGGCCCCTTTCTGCCCTCTGTCCTCGGCCCTTTTCTGCCCTCGGCCCCTTTCTGCCCTCGGTCCTCGGCCCCTTTCTGCCCTCAGTCTTTGGCCCCTTTCTTCCCCACACAATATAATGTTCCCCAGAATGTTCTCATTATATGTTTCCCCTTATTCTCTCCAGTAATTGTATTATTACAGCGGATTCTTTCTGATGTTACATCGTCATCTTCTCCCCATTCAGGTCCCTACAATATCGGATCCTCTCAGTGGAGAACTTCTATATAAGAGAATCCTCCTGATTTCCCCGTGAAGGATGGATATGGACAGGGACAAGATGGCGGAGAGGATATTACACCTCACCCTAGAGATCCTCTTCCGGCTTACTGGAGAGGTGAGAGATTCTGATGACGTCACATTACATCATTCTTATCTATGGGAATAACAGATGGACAGAACTGGGGAGGTGAGGACTCTGGAAATGTCTGTAGTGAGATTTATTACTGTGTCTCTCCATAACCAGGATTACACAGTAGTGAAGAAGACCTCTAGTGAGCGCTGTCAGGCCCCTGTGTCTGAGGGATGGGGAAGACCCCTGAGCCCAATCATGGGGCCTCCACCTCACCCCCCGATACATGAGGACATCAATGAGCAGAAGATCCTAGAACTCACCTACAAGATGATTGAGCTGCTGACTGGAGAGGTGACACTGCTGGGAATGCTGGGACATTATACAGTAACGCTATGAAGGGATCGGGGGTGACGGTATCATTGTATGTGTCAGGTTCCTATAAGGTGTCAGGACGTCACCGTCTATTTCTCCATGGAGGAGTGGGAGTATTTAGAAGGACACAAAGATCTGTACAAGGACGGCATGATGGAGGGTCCCCAGCCCCTCACATCACCAGGTAATAGACAGGACTAAATACACACGGCCTATAATTATCTGTATGTAAGGAATGAATTCAGTCCCTGTATGTGTCTCCTCCAGTTCTATCCAGTAAGAGGACAACACCAGAGAGATGTCCCCGTCCTCTTCTCCCACAGGACTGTAAACAAGAAGACCCCGATGTTCCTCAGGATCATCAGGTAGATGGAGAGAAGGGGCCATGAAATCTCCCTATGATGTGTAGACGGCTGTGAAGGTCTTGTGCTCAGTCTTGTTTTATCCTCCAGTATTATATGTGTTATACTTGTGTAATGAGAGCGGTGGAGATGGCAGGATTAGAGCTGATCATAGATGGGACTTCTCCATTTGTCTGTGACTTTTACAATACTTGTTTCAGGATGAAGATCTGACTCATATTAATACTACAGAGATATATGTGAGGGGTGATGAGCGGAGTAAAGAGGAGATTCCTACAGATGACAGTGCAGGTGAGTAGTGGTCTCTCTAAACCGACGAGTAAAAGGATAACAATGTTTTGATCTTTTGACTTTCATTCTCCATATCTCACCATCACCTTGAACGGGAGACGACCTTCATTTTATAAACAATCATCTTGGCTATATCATACATAAATTATTTATTTTTTATTACTATAACGCTATTTATTCCATGGTGCTTTACAAGTGAAAAGAGTATACATAAAAAACAAGTACAACAATCATGAACATTAAAAAACAGACTGGTAGAGGAGGAGAGAGGACCCTGCCCGCGAGGGCTCACAGTCTACAGGGAATGGGTGAGGATACAGTAGGTGAGGGTAGAGCTGGTTGCGCAGTGGTGTACTGGATTGAGGATTATTGTAGGCTTGTCAGAAGAGGTGGGTCTTCAGGTTCCTTTTGAAGCGCTCCATGGTAGGCGAGAGTCTGATATGCTGGGGTAGAGCATTCCAGAGTATGAGGGAGGTGCGGGAGAAATCTTGTATGCAATTGTGGGAAAAGGAGATAAGAGGGGAGAAGAGAAGGAGATCTTGTGCGTATCTGAGGTTGCATGCAGGTAGGTACCGGGCGACTAAGGCACAGATGTAAGGAGGACACAGGTTGTGAATGGCTTTGTATATCATGGTTAGTGTTTTGAACTGGAGTCTTTCGGCAATGGGAAGCGAGTGAAGGGAATGGCAGAGAGGAGAGGCTGGGGCATTACGAGGGGAGAGGTGGATTAATCGGGCCGTTGAGTTTAGGATAGATTAAAGGGGTGCAAGAGTGTTGGAAGGGAGTCTAGAAAGCAGGAGGTTGCAGTAGTCGATGCAGGAGATGATGAGGGCATGCACTAATGTTTTTGATGATTCTTGATTAAGGAAATATTTTTGAGTTATAGTCAGCATGAGGTAAAGAGGGCTTGGATGTGTGGCTTGAAGGATAGAGCTGAGTCGAGGGTTACTCCGAGGCAACAAGCTTGTGAGACTTGGGAGAGTGAGCAGCCATCAACTTTGATGGATAGGCTTGTTAGATGGGTTGAGTGAGGAGGAGAAAAGATAATGAATTCTGTTTTATTCATGTTAAGCTTTAGAAATCGAGCAGGGAAAAAGGATGAAATAGCAGACAGACATTGTGGGATTCTGGTTAGTAAGGAGGTGATGTCAGGTTCATAGAGGTAGATCTGCGTATCATCGGCATAGAGATCATATCGAAAGCCGTGTAACTCTATGAGCTGTCCCAGGCCGAAGGTGTAGATGGAGAACAGCAGGGGTCCAAGAACTGAACCTTGGGGGACACCGACAGAGGGCAAGATGAGGAAATGGTGGGAGACACTGAAAGTTCGGTTGGTTAGTTATGAAGAGATCCAAGATAGGGCCAAGTCTGTGATGCCCAGAGATGACAGAATGTGTAATAGGAGGGAGTGGTCCACTGTGTCAAAGGCAGAGGACAACTGATCTACAATGACTCCCCTGAAGGCTTCCATTGTGCAACCCTCTGGTGACTCCAAAAGGAGAGAAGGAAATTTCTCTTTGTACCTTAGTTTCAGAATGGTGGCCAATCTAGGATGTAGGATAAAATGTGTATCATGTGAGGGTCTTGCGACAGACACTAAAGGCTGCTTTACACGCAACAACATCGCTAACATGATATCGCTGGGGTCATGGAATTTGTGACGCACATCCGGCATCGTTAGTGACGTCGTTGCGTTTGACACCTCTGAGCGACCGCTAACAATACGAAAAACGGCAAAAATTGTTGATTGTTGACACGTAGTTCAATTCCCAAATATCGTTGCTCATTTTGGACGCAGGTTGTTCGTTGTTCCTGAGGCAGCACACATCGCTACGTGTGACACCCGAGAACGACGAACAACAGCGTTCCTGCGTCCTCCGGCAACGAGGTGGGAGTGACGTTAATGCGGCTGCTCTCCGCCCCTCCGCTTCTATTGGTGGCCCGCTGTGTAACGTCACTGTGACGCCGCACGAACCTCCCTTAGAAAAGAGTTTGTTCGCCGGCCACAGCGACATCGTTAGGAAGGTATGTGCCTGTGACGCGTACTAGCAATATTGTTCGCCATGGGCAGCGATTTGCCCGTGACGCACGCACAACTGGGGCGGGTGTGATCACTAGCGAAAGTGGCCTTTGCACATGAACTGTGCCATGTGGGTCAAGCTGCAAACAGGCAAATGTTCTGTGTCCCAAAAAGGAGGAACAATACCCATCCTCTCCTCATGTTGACTCATCTACTCCTCCTCCTCTCCAGCCCATCCATGTTGGACAGACATAATGCTGGGGTTGAGAGTTCCCTCAGTAGCATTGGGAATCACGTCGGTAGCACAGAAAAACAAGTCCTCTTCCTCCTCATCACCCAATGTTGCCTCAGAAAATTGGCTGGGCTGAGTAGTATCACCCACTGGGAAATCTGGCTCCATAGCCACATGCTGGGCACTCAAATCTTCCTCTTTGAAATTATGCAGTGATTGCTTCAACAGACACAGCAGCGGGATGGTTAAGCTGATAATAGCCTGATCACGGCTCACGAGCTTGGTGCAGTACTCAAAGTTCTCAAGAACCTCACAAATGTCAGCCATCCACACACACTCCACAGTTGTTATGTGTGGTGGGCAGGTCACACATGAGTCAGTGGCTTGGCAAATTAAAGCGCTTTTGCAGCACTGTTAGACCAGAAAAAAGCGGTAGAGGAATGGCAGAAATGGGCACTAATACAGTACAACTTCTCAAGGGAATCAGAGCTTACAAGTTGCATGTACACCAACTCATACTCCGGCTCACTTTTTTGTTTTGTTTTTTACCTTCTCAAGTAGGTATGGCAAGTCAGGATATGTTTTGAGAAATTTCTGAACAACTAGGTTCAGCACGTGAGACATGCATGGCACGTGTATTAGCTTGCCGACCTTTAAAGCCACCACGAGATTACGCCCATTATCACAGACAACCAGACCAGGTTGGAGGTGCAGCAGGGAGAGCTACTGTACAGTTTGTTCTTTTACACCTTGCCACAGCTCTGCTGCAGTGTGTGGTTTCTGACCTAAACAGATCAGCTTCAGCAGAGCGTGTTGGCGCTTAGACGATGTGTTGCTGCACAGCTCCCTGCTTGGCAGTGATGGGGAGTGTAATTCAGCAGAGGGTGAGTAGCAGGAGGAGGAGAGACAGGAAATGGCATATGATGAGTCAGAAACCCAGATAGGAGTTGGGCCCATTATTCTTGGTGTGGGTAGGATGTGTGATGTTCCAGTTTGCGACTTTGTCCCAGCCTCCACCAGGTTCACCCAGTGTGCCGTGACAGATATGTATCGTCCCTGTCCACAACAACTTGTCCACATGTCTTTTGTTAGGTGGACCTTCCCGGTTACGACAATGGTCAGAGTACGGTTGAGATTGTTTAACACATGCTTGTGTAACACTGGGCAAAATAGTGGCGGCTGGGAACACTGTATCGTGGGGCAGCCACAGCCAAGAGATCACGGAAACACTGTGTTCCCACAAACCTAATCAGCAACATATCTGTACCACCCCGCTCTCAGCAGCCGATGCCGCTCGGATCCAGACCTTCTGTGGGTGGCTCGAGGGTCTCCGGACCCGGGGGTCTCGCGGTCATTTCAATTGAAAAGGGGGTTATGGTGTATGGGATTTTGGAAAGTTTGAACGTGACGCCACCCACTGTATGTGGTAAATGGGGTACCACCGCTGCCGTTGGGGCTCCCGGGGGCGTTGAGCTGGCAGTTGGATGTTATTAACCCTCCATAGGGTAGGGATGGATGCCCCGCGGCCCAGTGGGAGTTGTGGTGGTGGCAGGGTTTACAGGGAGCAGGAAACTCAGTTTGGTTGTCCTGGTGTTGGATGAGGCTGCTTTCATATGTACAGTCATGGCCAAAAGTTTTGAGAATGACACTAAAATTATATTTTCACATGATCTGTTGCCCTCTGGTTTTTAATTGTGTTTGTCTGATGTTTACATCACATACAGAAATATAATTGCAATCATATTTTGAGTACCAAAAGGTTATATTGACAGTTAGAATGAGTTAATGCAGCAAGTCAATATTTGCAGTGTTGACCCTTCTTCTTCAGGACCTCTGCAATTCTCCTTGGCATGCTCTCAATCAACTTCTGGACCAAATCCTGACTGATAGCTGTCCATTCTTGCATAAGCAATGCTTGCATTTTGCCAGAATTTGTTGGTTTTTGTTTGTCCACCCATCTTTTGATGATTGCCCACAAGTTCTCAATGGGATTAAGATCTGGGGAGTTTCCAGGCCATGGACCCAAAATCTCTATGTTTTGTTCCATGAGCCATTTAGTGATCACCTTTGCTTTATGGCAAGGTGCTCCATCATGCTGGAAAAGGCATTGTTGGGCGCCAAACTGCTCTTGGACAGTTGGGAGAAGTTGCTCTTGGAGGACATTCTGGTACCATTCTTTATTCATGGCTGTGTTTTTAGGCATGACTGTGAGTGAGCCGATTCCCTTGGCTGAGAAGCAACCCCACACATGAATCGTTTCAGGATGCTTAACAGTTGGCATGAGACAAGACTGGTGGTATCGCTCACCTCTTCTTCTCCTAATAAGCTGTTTTCCAGATGTCCTAAACAATCGAAAAGGGGATTCATCTGAGAAAATGACTATACCCCAGTCCTCAGCAGTCCACTCCCTGTACCTTTTGCAGAATATCAGTCGGTCCCTGATGTTTTTTTCTGGAGAGAAGTGGCTTTTTTGCTGCCCTCCTTGAAACCAGGCCTTGCTCAAAGAGTCTCCGCCTCACAGTGCGTGCAGAAGCACTCACACCAGCCTGCTGCCATTGCTGAGCTAGCTCGGCACTGCTGGTAGTCCGATCCCACAGCTGAAACAGTTTTAAGATATTGTCCTGGCGTTTGCTGGTCCTTCTTGGGCACCCTGGAGCCTTTTTGGCAACAATGGAAGCTCTCTCCTTGAAGTTCTTGATGATGCGATAGATTGTTGACTGAGGTGCAATCTTTGTAGCTACGATACTCTTCCCTGTTAGGCCATTTTTGTGCAGAGCAATGATGGCTGCACATGTTTCTTTAGAGATAACCATGGTTAACTGAAGAGAAACAATGATACCAAGCACCAGCCTCCTTTTAAAGTGTCCAGTGGTGTTATTCTTACTTAATCATGACTGATTGATCGCCAGCCCTGTCCTCATCAACACCCACACCTGTGTTAATGGAATAATCACTAAAACAATGTTAGCTGCTCTTTTTAAGGCAGGAATGCAATGATGTTGAAATGTGTTTTGGGGGTTAAAGTTCATTTTCTTAGCCAATATTGACTTTGCAAGTAATTGCTGTTAAGCTGATCACTCTTTATGACATTCTGGAGTATATGCAAATTGCCATTAGAAAAACTTAAGCAGTAGACTTTGTAAAAATTAATATTTGTAGCATTCTCAAAACTTTTGGCCATGACTGTAGGGTCAGGAAACACAGAGTCCAGTACTTAAACAGAAATTGCCGGTGTCTGTAGGACTTTGGTACGGGGGTGTTCGGATCCCACACCCGGTACAAGAAGCAGGGCCCTCTCTCTGTCTCCTGCAGTTTTGCTAAGAGTCACCTTCTCTGTTTCGGACGGGGGAAGTCCTCTGTTTGCACAAGTCCGGGGTCCCGTGCACACTACCGGCGGGCCACTACCCTGCCCCGGTCCATTACAGGTCCCCCTGAGCGTGCTCTCCACTTCAGCTCCAAGATTTCTGCTTTCTCCTGGCTCCACTTCCCCTGCAGCACAGGGGATACAACCCTGTCTGCACTCCTCTCCCTCCTTCCACCCACTGACTCAGCTCCTCCCCTCCTGCTCCTTTTGTTACACTGGGGGGGGGAGGTGCAGCTGCTGCACTGTACCAGTGTGAGATCAGGTGGTACCAAGTAGGTTTAACTCTTTCTGTGACTACCTGGTTTTGCCAGGGCGTCACATATCCATGGCTATCAATTTGGCAATGTGCGAGTTTTTGTACCTGTGGGTGCGTGGCTGTGTATTTACGCTTCCTTTCTAAGCTCTCAGGCTCAGAAAACTGGATACTTTTCTGGGACATGGAAGTGGATGTGGTTGATGTTTGCTGTGTCTGTGACGCCCTGGACTAGACAGGTCGTCCCAGGTAGTCACACACAACACCACACCCCTTCCCAGTTAGGTAACACCAGTCAACCTTAAAAACCTTGTCACCTCCCTCCAAGTTTGATGTCCACACCAGGGGGGGTTGAGTCAGGCGGTTGGCTCCACCCACCGAGGAGTTCACAGGCCTGGAGGCGGGAAAACAGAGAGTCAAGTTCTGAAAGTGAAGGAGGAAGGTTGAGTCCAAGGGCAGACCTGTGACCAGGCCTGCCATAGACTACTCCGGTGGCTGGGTCGGAGCCCAGTCACCTTTGGCAAGGAGGCAGACAGTGGTGGCCGCCTTCAGGAGACCGGGAAAACGACCAGTGGAACCTTAAGGGACCGGGGCAGGGTAGTGGCCCGCCGGAACCGAACCGGGGAGCCAACTGGATACCGGAGCACCAGGCAGGGTACTCAGACCCTGAACTAGTCCAGAAACTACTGGACCTTAGTCAAATTAACTGATTGCGGTCTGGACCTCAGGGTCCTTTCCCACCTAACTCCCGACTGAAGGCAACAGCCCAACCAGTATGGATAGGTGCCACCGCCAAAGACAGATATCCAAAGGGCCAGCGTCTGTGGGCAAACGGGCTCCTACGGCGTATGCAAGTCGGGTAGCGGCCTACCGGTGCCTAGGCATAGGAGTCAAAGTTTACACACAGAGGTGCAGGAGAAAGGCGTAAACCACCAACTTAATCTGTGAAGAGTTGCAGCCGGCTGCGGGCCCCGTTCATCACTCCGTTTGGTTTACCAGCGACTCCAGTATCTTGTGTCAGAGTGAGTACACCAGTGCCATCGGGCACCGCACCGCGCTGCACCGCAACACCATACCCTGCACCCCGACCCTCGCCTACCGGGCCCCAGGACCAACATCCCCTACCCACGGAGGGGTCAACACTTAGCTGCGCCACTACACCGTTCCCGGGAGCCCCCATACCTTCACCGCAACGGTGGTGTCTATAATCACCACAACCCATGGGTGGCGTCACGAACTATCCTCCCCAAACCAAGCCACCGCGGCCCTGGCCGTGGGACTCCCCACCTGAATCCCCTGCGTGTAGCGCCAACTCCCTTGCAGAGCGACGTGACCCCCGGGTCCGTGAGAGGCTCGAGCCACCACCCGCAGTACGAGCACGGATCCGAGCGGTTCGGCGGTCGCAGCCGAGCCCGCGGGGCAGTACATGTCTCTTCAATCGCAGCTTGTGAGTAGGAAGTATGAGTCTGTTTCATGGACAGCAGATTGTGAAGGACGTAGCACAGGTGACATGGCAGTGGTTTGACCCGCAGACACAAATTTGGTACCCTGTTGTTCTGCCCACTGCAGTTTCCAACAGCTTGTCTGCTCTATATTTGAAACTTAACCTTTCCAAAACTGACCTACTTCTATTCCCTCCATCTTCTAACCTCCCTAAACCTGACATCTCCCTCTCTGTGTGTGGTACCACGATAACTCCTAGGCAGCAGGTTCGCTGTCTGGGGGTTATGCTCGACACTGATCTCTCCTTCACCTCCTGTATACAATCTCTTGCCCGCACCTCTCGCTTGCACCTCAAGAACATCTCTAAAATCAGCCCCTTTCTTACCATGGAAACTACAAAAACCCTCACTGTGGCCCTGATCCACTTCTGCCTTGACTACTGCAATTCTCTATTAATTGGTCTTCCCCTAACTAGACTCTCTCCTCTACAGTCCATCCTTCATGCGGCAGCCAGGGTCACCTATCTGGCTATCCGTTACGTGGATGCTTCTCCTCTGTGCCAGTTGTCGCGGGCGGGGAGGGCGCCGCCGCCTCTGCGCTCGCTAACGCTCAGGTCCGGCGCTGCTGCGATGGCTGCTTGGTGGCTCGAGTGGCGGGCCGGATCCGGGGACTCGAGCGGCGCTCCTCGCCCGTGAGTGAAAGGGGGGGTTGTTTGGTTTGGGGATTTGGTCCGTGACGTCACCCACGGGTTGTGGTGAGGTTGGGGCACTACCGCTGCTGGTGACGGGGATCCCGGGAGTGATTGCAGGGAGCAGCTGGGATGTTGTTTTTCCCTCCGTGGGTAGGGGTTGGTTGTCCCGGGGCCCGGTGAGGTGATGGGGAGGCAGGGCCGGGAAGGTGCAGGGTCGCTTGGGCTGCGCAATGCGGTGCCGGACGGCACGGTAGTACTCACTCAGCCACAAACGTACACAAAGTCTCTGGTAAACCAAACGGCTGGATGGACGGGTCCCGCAGCCAGCTGCTGTCGTTTCTCCCGGACGGTTGGTGGTGGCTGCCTTTCCCTGCACCTGTGTGTATGTTCGGTCCCGATGGATTCCCACCGGTAACCCGCTCCCCAGCGTGTATATGTGCTGGAGGAGCCCTTTTGCCCGCAGGCTCTGGCCCTTGGAACTCTAGCTGTGGCGGTAGCTGTATTTCCTTTTTGCTGGTTGGACGGTTGCCTTCAATCGGGTCTTGACTGTTAGGAAACCCCTGGGGTTCCGGTCACTGACGGATTTGACCTCTAATGGCGGCTCCAAGCCTGGTCGGGGTCCGTAGGCCCTGCCTGTGTGTGCTGGCTTCACTTCGCTCCCCGGTTCGGTACCGGCAGGCCACCGCCCGACCCCGGTCCTACGGTTCCGCGTCGATCTGCCTCTCCTGCAGACGGCCACCACTGTCTGCCAACCTTGCTCTTGGTGCCTGGGCCACACACCCGGACACGGTCAGATTGCTCCTCTCTCACCACTTCATTCTTCCACTTCCCTAACTGATCTGCCTTCCTTTTCCCGCCTCCAGGACTGTGAACTCCTCCATGGGTGGGGCCAACCGCCTGGCTCCATCCCACCTGGTGTGGACATCAGCCCCTAGAGGGAGGCAACAAGGATTTTGTGTCTGGCTGATGTGCCTGTCTCGGGGTGGGGGTGTATGTTGTAGTACCTGTGACGACCTGGCTAGTCCAGGGCGCCACATTCCCCCTTGGTTAAATGCAGACCGTCCGCGGACTACCCGTCCATCACCGGTTTTATTTTGCCAACTGTAAAAACATAAAAACATCAACAGTTTATGCATCTTAAATGTTCCCATACGGGAGGCAGGTCACTTAAACGTTGCAAAACAAATATATTTACATTTTTATTAACAACGGACAGCTTCTGCTCTCCCACCCAAGCAACCTGTCCCTGATGCTGCCCCTAAGAAAATGGGCAGCACCCCTTGACCCCAGTCCAGATCCAGGCTGCCCGAGCGGGAACGGGTACGGTGTCTCGCACCCGACGGTCATTTCAGGGGACCCCACGTCCATGGGGGACCCCAGACCCCCGGAGGATCACCACCGGTTGCGGTGGTGGCAGGCCTGGGCCATCTCTTTCCTCCAGGCCCATCCTCCAAATCAGCCTCTCCGGAGGCGGCAACGGAAACATGCCCCAACCTATTTACAATCCTAAAAGTCCGTGGGTGCCCTGCAAGTTCTCAGGCATGTCCATGAAGAGTTCCTCATGCAACGGTAGCAAAGGGTCCCTACGGGGACTACTTGCCGGCAACGGCCGGATCAATCACGGTGTCAATCAGGTAAAACTTCGGTTTGATTACTTTTATCATTCGTTCTCTTATTTACAACGCATAATGCCCCTAAATGGTAGTTTCCCTGTACCTAAGCGGGGGTCGACCTAGGTTGGGGCGTGTGGACCTTCGGAGCCCAATGTCAGTGGTGACAGGCAGTGGGGCAGAGGAAACAACTGGTTCCTCTTCCCGTCTATCGTGTGTGGCAGGCGGAGACATAGGGGAGCTGGGTACAGGTGCATCTCTGGGCACTGGTTAATTGGCGGCTAGTTCCATCTCTTTTTCCTCCACGGGTTGTGGGAACAGTATCACTGGAAGAATCACTGCGCCGTTCTGCGTAGGCCAATCTGCCGGGAAATCGCCCATCATGGTGTGGATTACCCCTTTTTCTTTCTCCCCAGCCGGTCTGGGGGCCGGAGCTTCATTTGCCACCCTCAACGGTGGTGGGCACCTCTTCAGGTGGTCCCTGGAAGCCGTGGCCAAAGTCTTCCCCTGGTCACGACTGATCTGGTAGGCCTTCCCATTCTCCCATTAAGTGGGTTGTATAACATACGGGGTCTTCTCCCATTGATCATCCAGCTTATGGGTTCTTCTCTTTCGCTTCAGTACTACATCCCCAGGCTGAAAGGGACCTGCAGGAGCCTTCCTGTTGAAGCACTGCTCCTGCTGTCCCCGACTCCGGCACAAGTTCTTTTCTACGTATTCTTGGACCTGTCGGTACTGCGCCCTTCGCCGAGTGTCCCATCCAGCAGTCGAAGGGAGGGCTTCTGGGGCTTACCAAACCCATTTCTAGGTCTACTGGCAGCCGACCGGGCCGAGCTCTCACTAGGTACGCCGGTGTACATTTGGTAGAGCTGGAAGGGATGTTATTGAACATATCGACCAGGTCAGGTAGCTTTTCTCGCCACAGGTTGCGCTCTTCTAGCGGTAATGTCTTGAGGAGACCCAGGACCAGATGGTTCATCTTTTCGCACATGCCATTGGTCTGGGCATGGTAAGGCGTGGTCCGAATTTTCTTGCAGCCGTACAACTGGCAAAATTCTTGAAACGCCTCCGCTTCAAAAGCCGGGCCCCGGTCGGTAAGCACCCTCTCCGGGTACCCGTGCAGTCGACAGAAATAGGCCTGGAATGTTCTAGCGGCGGTACGGCCGGTCAGGTCCTTGACTGGGACAACCACCATGAATCTTGAATAGTGGTCTACAATGGTCAGAGCGTAGGTGTACCCACTTCGGCTAGGGGTGAGCTTCACGTGGTCCAGGGCGACTAGCTCCAGCGGCTGATGCGTAATGATTGGGCGAAAAGGGGCCTTCTGGCTGGCCTCGTCCCTTCTTCTCAATGCACAGGGACCACATTCTCGGCACCAGGCCTCCACAGACTCCCGCATCCCACTCCAATAGAATCACTCCCTCAACAACATCTCCAGCTTCTTCCACCCAAAGTGCCCGGCACCGTCATGGTATGCCTGCAGGACAGTGGGCACGTTAGTCTGGGGAATCACCAGCTGGCGAACATTCTCGTGGGTCTTCGGGTTGATCAATTCCCGATACAGCTTCCCCTGGTGCAGATACAGCCGGGCTCGTTCCCTCCACAGTTGTTGGGCCTCGGCGGGGGCGGCAGGGTCTATTCCGGCGGAACCCTGTTCCACCAGGGTCTTGACTAAGCGGACAGCAGGTGCCTGGTCCTGGGCTTCTTGCCACCCTTGGCTGGGCAGCGGATCTAAGTTCACTTGTTGTTGATAGACATGCAACTTCTCGGCTGGCGGCCAGTGGAACGCAGGCAACTCGATTTCTTCGAGGTCATCATCGTCCAGCCCCTCTCCCGACAGGTGGGGAATCCGGGAGAGTGCGTCTGTGTTAGCATTTTTACGGCCGCCTCGGTACTTGATGGTGAAGTCATAGTTAGCTAACCTGGCCACCCACCACTGCTCCAATGCACCCAGCTTAGCTGTATCCAGATGTGTTAGCGGGTTATTGTCCGTATAAGCGGTGAACTTGGCTGCCGCTAGGTAATGGCGGAATTGCTCGGTGATGGCCCACACCAGTGCTAAGAGCTCAAGCTTGAAAGAGCTGTAGTTCTCAGGGTTCCTTTCCGTAGGTCGGAGTTTCCGGCTAGCATAAGCGATCACCTTCTCTCTTCCCGTCCTGGACCTGGGATAAGACTACTCCCAAGCCTACATTACTGGCATCGGTATAGAGGATGAATGGGAGACTGTAGTCGGGGTACGCCAGGATTTCTTCCCCAGTCAAGGCCATCTTCAGCTGGCGGAAGGACTCTTCATGCTTTTCTTCCCACGCCAACGGGGGTTCCAGGGGACCTGCCACCCTTGGTCTGTCCCACGAGGAGGTCTTGCATGGGGGCGGCCATCTTCGTGTATCCCTTAATGAAGCGGCGGTAGTAGCCCACCAGACCCAGGAACTGTCTCACCTCTCTCACCGTGGTCGGCCTCGGCCAGTCCTGAATGGCAGTGATCTTTTCGGGATCTGGGGCGACGCCTTCCGCGCCCACCACATGTCTGAGGTACTGCACCCTGGGCTTCAATAGATGGCACTTGAAGGGCTTCAATTTCATCCCGTACTTGGCAAGGGACGCGAACACCTCAGCCAGGTGCTCCAGGTGGGCTTCATACGTCTGTGAGTATACAATTACATCGTCCAGGTACAGCAAGACGGTCTCAAAATTCAGATGTCCCAGACAGCATTCCATCAGCCATTGGACGGTTCCAGGGGCGTTGCACAGCCCGAACGGCATGCTGTTGAACTCACAGAGTCGCATGGGTGTAGCGATGGCAGTCTTCTCACGGTCTTCGGGCGGGCGCCACGGCCACCTGCCAGTACCCAGTGGTGAGGTCAAGGGTAGAGAAGTAGTTAGCGGTTCTCAGCGCGACCAGGGACTCTTCAATACGGGGCAGAGGATAGGCATCTTTATGCGTTATCTGGTTAATCTTCCGGTAATCCACACACATCCTCATGTTGCCATCCTTCTTTACCAGCACCAGCGGGGCAGCCCAGGGACTGCAGCTATCCCGAATAACCCCCGCCTCCTTCATGTTCCTCAACATCTCTTTGGCGCATTGGTAATGTGCAGGGGGGATAGGTCTGTATCTCTCTTTAATGGGGGGATGCTCGCCGGTGGGGATGTGGTGTTGGACCCCTTTAATCCGCCCAAAATCTAGTGAATGTTTGCTGAAAATGTGGCACCCTGGGCAAGCCAGGTCGTCACAGGTACTGCAACAGCACACCCCACACCCCGAGATAGGCACACCAGTCAGACACAAATCCTTGTTGCCTCCCTCCAGGGGCTGATGTCCACACCAGGTGGGGTGGAGCCAGGCGGTCGGCCCCACCCACGGAGGAGTTCACAGTCCTGGAGGCGGGAAAGGAAGTCAGAACAGTGTAGTTGAGAAGAGAACAGTGAGGGAGAGTGAAGGAGTAGGAGTAAGAGGGAGTAGTAGAGGAGCAGACTGACCGTGTCCGGGTACGTGGCCCGGGCATAGAGAGCAAGGTTGGCAGATGGTGGTGGCCGTCTGCAGGAGAGGCCGATCGACGCGGAACCGTAGGACCGGGGACGGACGGTGGCCCGCCGGTACCGAACCGGGGAGCGAAGAGAAGCCAGCACAAACCGGCAGGGCCTACGAACCCCGACCAGGCTTGGAGTCGCCGTTAAACTGGTCAAATCCGTTAGCGACCGGAACCTCCGGGGTTTCCTAGCAACAAAGACCCAACTGAAGGCAACCGTCCAAACCGAGAAAGGGAAATACAACTACCGCCACAGTTAGAATTCCCAGGGCCAGAGCCTGCGAGCAAAAGGGGCTCCTCTGACCCATATCCAAGCTGGAGAGCGGGTTACCGGTGGGAAGCCATCGGGACCGAAGATACACAACAGGTGCAGGGAAAGGCAGCCACCACCAACCTACCGGGAGTAACCACAGCAGCCGGCTGCGGGACCCGTCCATCCAGCCGTTTGTTTTACCGGAGACTCTGTATCCATCATTGGCTGAGTGAGTACCACCGTGCCGTCTGGCACCGCGCTGCCCCCGCGACCCTGCACCTCGCCTCCCCTGCCTCCCCGTCCCACCTCACCGGGCCCCGGGACCACCAACCCCCTACCCACGGAGGAGAGAGAAACATCTCGACTGCTCCCTGTCATCGCTCCCGGGATCCCCGTCCAGAGCAGCGGTGGTGCCCCAACCTCACCACAACCCGTGGGTGGCGTCACGGACCAAATCCCCAAACCAAACAACCCCCCCTTTCACTCACGGGCAAGGAGCGCCGCTCGAGTCCCCGGATCCGGCCCGCCGCTCGAGCCACCGAGCAGCCATCGCAGCAGCGCCGGACCCGAGCGTTAGCTGGTGACGGGGATCCCGGGAGCGATGGCAGGGAACAGCTGGGATGTTGTTTTCCCCTCCGTGGGTAGGGGTTGGTTGTCCCGGGGCCCGGTGAGATGACGGGGAGGCAGGGCCGGGAAGGTGCAGGGTCGCTTGGGCTGCGCAGCGCGGTGCAGGACGGCACGGTAGTACTCACTCAGCCACAAACGTACACAAAGTCTCTGGTAAACCAAACGGCTGGATGGACTGGTCCCGCAGCCGGCTGCTGTCATTTCTCCCGGACGGTTGGTGGTGGCTGCCTTTCCCTGCACCTGTGTGTATGTTCGTGTCATGATGTATGTAGTTTTATCCATCTCATATTTTTTGTATAAGATGCCATGTGATGTATTTTACCTTCTCACTGTATTTGCTGTAATACTATGTCAGGATGTGATGTAACTTTCCTTTGGTTGTACTTACTGAACACTTTGAAATGTCTTGGGATGTAAGTGACCATACAGTTAGGTCCAGAAATATTTGGACAGTGATACAATTTTCGCGAGTTGGGCTCTGCATGCCACCACATTGGATTTGAAATGAAACCTCTACAACAGAATTCAAGTGCAGATTGTAACGTTTAATTTGAAGGTTTGAACAAAAACATCTGATAGAAATTGTAGGAATTGTACACATTTCTTTACAAACACTCCACATTTTAGGAGGTCAAAAGTAATTGGACAAATAAACCAAACCCAAAAAAAAAATTTTTATTTTCAATATTTTGTTGCGAATCCTTTGGAGGCAATCACTGCCTTAAGCCTGGAACCCATGGACATCACCAAACACTGGGTTTCCTCCTTCTTAATGCTTTGCCAGGCCTTTACAGCCGCAGCCTTCAGGTCTTGCTTGTTTGTGGGTCTTTCCGTCTTAAGTCTGGATTTGAGCAAGTGAAATGCATGCTCAATTGGGTTAAGATCTGGTGATTGACTTGGCCATTGCAGAATGTTCCACTTTTTTGCACTCATGAACTCCTGGGTTGCATTGGCTGTCTGCTTGGGGTCATTGTCCATCTGTACTATGAAGCGCCGTCCAATCAACTTTGCGGCATTTGGCTGAATCTGGGCTGAAAGTATATCCCGGTACACTTCAGAATTCATCCGGCTACTCTTGTCTGCTGTTATGTCATCAATAAACACAAGTGACCCAGTGCCATTGAAAGCCATGCATGCCCATGCCATCACGTTGCCTCCACCATGTTTTACAGAGGATGTGGTGTGCCTTGGATCATGTGCCGTTCCCTTTCTTCTCCAAACTTTTGTCTTCCCATCATTCTGGTACAGGTTGATCTTGGTCTCATCTGTCCATAGAATACTTTTCCAGAACTGAGCTGGCTTCATGAGGTGTTTTTCAGCAAATTTAACTCTGGCCTGTCTATTTTTGGAATTGATGAATGGTTTGCATCTAGATGTGAACCCTTTGTATTTACTTTCATGGAGTCTTCTCTTTACAGTTGACTTAGAGACAGATACACCTTCTTCACTGAGAGTGTTCTGGACTTCAGTTGATGTTGTGAACGGGTTCTTCTTCACCAAAGAAAGTATGCGGCGATCATCCACCACTGTTGTCATCCGTGGACGCCCAGGCCTTTTTGAGTACCCAAGCTGACCAGTCAATTCCTTTTTTCTCAGAATGTACCCGACTGTTGATTTTGCTACTCCAAGCATGTCTGCTATCTCTCTGATGGATTTTTTCTTTTTTTTCAGCCTCAGGATGTTCTGCTTCACCTCAATTGAGAGTTCCTTAGACCGCATGTTGTCTGGTCACAGCAACAGCTTCCAAATGCAAAACCACACACCTGTAATCAACCCCAGACCTTTTAACTACTTCATTGATTACAGGTTAACGAGGGAGACACCTTCAGAGTTAATTGCAGCCCTTAGAGTCCCTTGTCCAATTACTTTTGGTCCCTTGAAAAAGAGGAGGCTATGCATTACAGAGCTATGATTCCTAAACCCTTTCTCCGATTTGGATGTGAAAACTCTCATATTGCAGCTGGGAGTGTGCACTTTCAGCCCATATTATATATATAATTGTATTTCTGAACATGTTTTTGTAAACAGCTAAAATAACAAAACTTGTGGCACTGTCCAAATATTTCTGGATTTAACTGTACCTTCCCCCCAGCCTGTATCATATTGCAATCAGGCTTCAGCAGTAGCTATTGTCATTGATTTGGTGGGGGTTGCATATATATATTGTTCTTCTCAGCATGGGACTTCTCCAATCTACAACTTGGTAAACAGAACAGAGCCAGCAGTCTAAAGTCCATTCATGCATCAAATGGCCAGGGGGAGGTGTGCCCACCTAAGGGGCTGATCCTAGGAGAGAAGAACATGTTAGTTCAGTTAGTTGGATCTCGGCTGGAGACGTACTAGGATCTATAGCTAAGGCTGGATCCTGGGGTCTGTGTGTGTGGACTGTTACAGACTGGAGATCCGCGGCCACGTGGGATTGTGTTTTGTTGTTCACCCTGTTGGACTCAAGGAACTCATATAAGGACCATTGCCCTAATTTCCCTGGCATCGGAATACCAGGTGGTGCCCCTGGATCTTTTGTTTTGTTGTTGTGGACTCCTTGCAGATTTGAAGGATTTATATTTATGTTTGCTGCTTTATCTTTGTGGTTCCAATAAAGCCCTTTGGATTGTACCTTGGCCTGGCGTCCATCACTGCTCTGTTGCATACTCTGTCACAGTTCGGTCCCGATGGATTCCCACCGGTAACCCGCTCCCCAGCGTGTATATGTCCTGGAGTTGCCCTTTTGCCCGCAGGCTCTGGCCCTTGGAACTCTAGCTGTGGCGGTAGCTGTATTTCCTTTTTGCTGGTTGGACGGTTGCCTTCAATCGGGTCTTGACTGTTAGGAAACCCTTGGGGTTCCGGTCACTGACGGGTTTGACCTCTAATGGCGACTCCAAGCCTGGTCGGGGTCCGTAAGCCCTGCCTGTGTGTGCTGGCTTCACTTCGCTCCCCGATTCGGAACCGGCGGGCCACCGCCCGATCCCGGTCCTACAGTTCCGCGTCAATATGCCTCTCCTGCAGACGGCCACCACCGTCTGCCAACCTTGCTCTCGGTGCCTGGGCCACACACCCGGACACGGTCAGATTGCTCCTCTCTCACCACTTCACTCTTCCACTTCCCTAACTGATCTGCCTTCCTTTTCCCGCCTCCAGGACTATGAACTCCTCCGTGGGTGGCTCCATCCCACCTGGTGTGGACATCAGCCCCTGGAGGGAGGCAACAAGGATTTTGTGTCTGGCTGATTTGCCTGTCTCGGGGTGGGGGTGTATGTTGTAGTACCTGTGACGACCTGGCTAGTCCAGGGCACCACACCAGTCATTGCACTGGCTGCCCATATATCACAGGATCCAATTCAAATTGTTTGTTCTCATCCACAAAGTTCTCCACAGTGTGGCACCTCCCCACATCTCCACCCTCATTTCTGTCTATCACCCTATCCATTCTCTACACTCTGCAAACGACGTTCGACTAACATCCACACTAAGCCAAACCTCCCACTCCCGGATCCAAGACTTTTCCCGAGCTGCACCCATCCTCTGGAATGCTCTGACCCAAGAAACCAGGACGAATCACAACTTACTCAGCTTCAAACGTTCCCTAAAACACAGCTCTTTAGGGTGGCCTATCACGCTCTCTAATTAAATTAATTTCAGTCCATCCACGACTTCTCATAACATAACTCTCCATCAAACTCCAATACACCCAAAAGCATCTCAAAGATTGGCTGACTGGTTCAGGCAGCCTTCATCTATCCCTCATATCTTTGAGATAGCTGGCTTGTCATTGGAAATCAGCACCTGTACCTTGGCCCCCACCCCCACCCCACCTCATTGTAGATGTAAGCTCTCATAAGCAGGGTTGTCTTTTTTGCTATAATTATTGTATTTTCTAGGGTGCTTGGCTGCAATGTGGTTCCACATACTGGTGGTGCTCAGGTTGCGTTTGACCTGCGCTCTGCTCAACTTGGTATGGCAGATGCTACAGATTACACTTTATTTCTCTGAAGGACTTTAAAAAAAAACCATCTAGACAGCGGCTGAACGCCCCCTTTCCCTGACTTGGACCACAGTTTGGGGTGCTCTTCAGAACAATTGACCCAGTTCTCACTCTGGGCAAACCACTACCCCTTCATGCCTGTGTTGGTGCTACATATCCATCTTCCTCTGTGTTGATGTGCTGGCTATACATATCAACGGTACAGGTCAGATCAGTCGACTCATCATGGACCACCTCATCTTCCATCTCATCCTCCTTCGCAGTTGAGATTGTAGGCTGCTCTGATGGCAACTGTGTCTCATCATCATCAGTCTCCACCTCTGGAGACAGTAAATCAGGTTCCTCAAATTGGCTTTTTTCTGGCCATAGGTTCTCAAATACTCAACTCACAGCACATCCTCTCATCCCTCTTCAATGCTGCACGGTGAGAGGCCAGAGCCAACTAAAGGATATATACAAAACAGATCCTCAGAGTGGCCAAACTTGGAGTCATATGTCTCCTATGACTGATGATGGGGGTAGTTAGGAGGACCAGGTTGAGGATTGGATGGACCAGCCTTCTGTGTATTCACAGTAGACTGTGTGGTCGTGGAAAATTTGTTGCTGCTTGAGAAATGTGAAGAGGTCTTATTGTCTGCCATCCAAGATAGAATCTGCTCTCTCTTTTCTGGTTTACACACACGTTTACATTCCAGACTGGGAAATTTGAGGAGGAGGAGGATAAAGCCCAATGCTACAATTGGCGCACTGTAAACTGCTATGGAGACTATCTGAGTCTCATTGAGGGAGGCACCACCCAAATGTATAAGTAAGAGCAGTCCCTCCAAAATGTACGTTACTGGGCCACCTCGGGGCCCTCACCAAACTCAGGTTTCTTGACACCTGCAGACCCTCTGAAAATCTGAATTTAGTGCTACAGAATGACATGGAGGAGGAGGAGGAGAGTAAAACCCAACCATTAGGGATGATCAAATACCAAAATATCTGCTTCGACAAATATCCGACGACTAGGTCGCCGCTATTTGCGTATTCACGAATATTCGACGCCCAATGTAAGTCTATGGGAAACCCGAATAATTTCACGTTGGACCTAACGGTGACCTGTGGTGACTGAGGAAAAGGCTGAAATGGATGGGAAAAGGCAGAAACAGTATGGGCACAGCCTGTAGGTTGGAAATAATCTGGAATCATTCTCTTACTCTTTCACTCTCTCTCGTGAAAGACTCACCGGTAACCGCAAGTTACCTGAGTGACTGAAGTGAGCCGCGCGATCAGCGGTGCCGTCACTCAGGTTACCCGTGGCCAGCTCAAGTCTTCTTCCTGAGAGCGGTGGCCATGGGTAACCGGAGTGAGGTCATCACTGATAGCATTGCGGCTCACTTCAGTTGCTCTGTTGAGCTCATGGTGAGCGGCGGTGTTCTACGGCTACTCCTGTCATCTTCATGTAGCAGAGCTGGATGCGTCGTGGGACCTCGTGTGGATTACGTCGGACCTGGAGGGGTATTTGGGCATTTTAATAAAGTGGTGATAGAGGGTGGGGTTTTTTTCGGCTTTTATTCCAAATAAAGGATTTTTTGGGTGTATCTGTTTATTTTCTTTAATTTGTAGGTTAATCATGGGGGTGTCTCAGATGCCTGCCATGATTAACCTATGACTTAGTGGTAGCTATGAGCTGCCATTAACTCCTTATTACCCCAATTGCCACCGCACCAGGGCAATTTGGGATGAGCCAGGTAGAGTCCCGGGACTGTCGCATCTCATGGATGCGGTAATTCCGGCCGGCTGCTGGCTGATATTTTTAGGCTGGTGGGCTCCCCATAACGTGGGGCTCCCCATCCTGAGAATACCAGCCTTCAGCCGTGTGGCTTTACCTTGGCTGCTATCAAAATTGGGGGGCTGCATGCTGTTTTTTTTTTTTTAAAATTATTTATTCATTTTGCTGCACTACATAGACCCGCCCACCGGCGGCTGTGATTGGTCGCAGTTAGACAGTTGTCACTCAATGTGGGAGCTCGTCTGAATGCAACCAATCATAGGTGCTGGTGGGGGGGGGGAAGCAGTGAATACAAGATGGAATAATGAGCGGCATTTTCAAAAGCTCGAGAAGCCGCCAGAGCAGTGTGACAGCCGTGCAGAGCCGTGCTGGTGATCGGTCAGTGATCGGTGAGTATGAGACAGAGGTGGAGAGGGAGAGACAGACAGACAGAGAGAGACAGACGGACAGACAGAGAGAGCCCTATAGCTGGTTCTGCATTCACAGATTTGCGATTTGGCGATTTTATGGAGCTGCTAGCAGCTACTGGACAAAGTCTTCAACCCTTACAAGGACTATTTATTAGTTGCATCTAAGAACGCTCTCCCGCACACAATACAGTCTATCTACACCGCCAGCTCCCTATGACTGTATGTTCACAAAATGGCCGCTGGCTTATATAGCCTCCAAGACGCTGTGCGGCCGAGCCAATCACAGTAACACCACAACAAAGATGGCTGCGGCATTACTGTGAGGGAAAACAACATCAGATGTGTTCATTGGCTGGAAAACAGGCGCCAGGAAGTCAGAAATGAAAATGAAAGTATCGGAGTGGATATTGGTTTATTCGTCGGATACCGAATGTCGCGAATAGCCTGTTATTCGTCGGATACCGAATAGTGGCGAATACATTCGCTCATCCCTACCATGGGCACATTGTAAACTGTTATGAAGGATTTTTTTTGGTTGTTTTTTTCTTTAAATGACTTAGTTTTTAATTTTACCATAAAATCTACTGGAAATTAAGTAAAAATTCAAAGTGCAGTGAATTGGTGAAAAAAGAAAAACAAAAATCCATTTTTTTTTAATTGTTTTTACGCCATTGACGATGTGCTGGAAGTGAGTGCTCAGCGTGATTCTCCGGGTCAGTGTGATTACGGCAATATCAGACTTCCACATTTATTATTATCTCAGTGGTGACTAGAGATGAGCGGACCCGTGGACGTTCGGCTTCTGCTGGTCCAGCTGAACATTTGTAAAGATTGTTTTTGGACTTGGACTTGACCTGAACTTCATTTGAAGTCACTGATTGGCAGTTCAGTGCAAAAAAAGGGAAAGATTCTGCACAAAGAATCAGGGGCACACCAATAGATAAAGATATATGAAGAAAACACCTTTATTCAATACACAAAATGGGACATATTAAAAACCTTTAAAACAAACATAGAAACAACAACACCCACTGGGCGGAGCCAAGCCCGAGATGTAACAACAATGAGCCAATATATATGTAAAAGTACAATATAAATGGTATGGCATATAAAGACCCAACAGTAGTGCAATATCAAGTATCCGGTGTCATATGATCCCCTGGTGGTGTAATAGTGTACACAGACACTGCAGAGATGGAGATGACAATTCCGAATTGTTGGTACATCTCGGGCTTGGCTCCGCCCAGTGGGTGTTGTTGTTTCTATGTTTGTTTTAAATGTTTTTAACATGTCCCATTTTGTGTATTGAATAAAGGTGTTTTCTTCATATATCTTTATCTATTGGTGTGCCCCTGATTCTTTGTGCACAATCTTTCCCTTTTTTTGAATAGTCCCCCCGTTTTCTGTACCAGGGTGCACCCTTAGTGATTTGGTTGTACTACAAGTGGTGCGCTCCGCTGTTTGTCTCTCCAGTGATTGGCAGTTCGTGTCTCCGCCCACATGCAGCCATAAACAGATCGCTTCCGGGGGAGGGCGGGTTTTTTCAGTTTTATTTCTTGGTGCACAATACATCTGATCACACGAGAGTGGTTTCCATACGTAAAGCCCTAAAGCCCCCGAACTCCAAACCTGAACTTTGCTATCTTGTAGAAGTCTGAGTTTTTACTGAACACCGAACTCCAGGTTCACTCATCTCTATTAGTGAATAAAAATCAGACTTTTGGAAAAAAAAAAATTAAAAAATCAGTTTGTGTCTCCATTTTCCGACATCGGAGTTGAGTGAGGACTTGTTTTTTGCTTGATGAGCTGACGTTTTCATTGATACCATTTTAGGTGCAATACTTTTATGGGTCGGTTTTGCTACTTCATTTCATGTTGAAATTTTTTTTTCCTACCCAAATGATATCTTCCCTCCATTATTATCTCCATTCATTTTCCATATCGGCTCATCTCCTTCCCATTCAGGTCCTTATAATATCAGATCCTTTCAGTGATATTATTCTGTTTTCAGAAAATTTCCTGTCCAGGATGGATATGGCCAGGGACAAGATGGCGGAGAGGATATTACACCTCACCCTAGAGATCCTCTTCCGGCTTACTGGAGAGGTGAGAGATTCTGATGACGTCACATTACATCATTCTTATCTATGGGAATAACAGATGGACAGAACTGGGGAGGTGAGGACTCTGGAAATGTCTGGAGTGACATTTATTACTGTCTCTCCATAACCAGGATTATACAGTAGTGAAGAAGACCTCTAGTGAGCGCTGTCAGGCCCCTGTGTCTGAGGGATGGGGAAGACCCCTGAGCCCAATCACGGGGCCTCCACCTCACCCCCCGATACATGAGGACATCAATGACCAGAAGATCCTAGAACTCACCTACAAGATGATTGAGCTGCTGACTGGAGAGGTGACACTGCTGGGAATGCTGGGACATTATACAGTAACGCTATGAAGGGATCGAGGGTGACGGTATCATTATGTGTCAGGTTCCTATAAGGTGTCAGGACGTCACCATCTATTTCTCCATGGAGGAGTGGGAGTATTTAGAAGGACACAAAGATCTGTACAAGGACGTCATGATGGAGGTTCCCCAGCCCCTCACATCACCAGGTAATAGACAGGACTAAATAGATACGGCCTATAATTATCTGTATGTAAGGAATGAATTCAGTCCCTGTATGTGTTTTCCTCCAGTTCTATCCAATAAGAGGACAACACCAGAGAGATGTCCCCGTCCTCTTCTCCCACAGGACTGTAAACAAGAAGATCCCGATGTTCCTCAGGATGTGTTTCCTCCAGCTCTATCCTGTAAGAGATATCTACTCATTTTCTTTCTGCACTAATTTTGTGTTTACATTTTTAGGCTTTCTGCTCTGTTATTTTTTCAACTGTATTGTCTTTCCTTCTGTTTGTTTCTAGTGCCTTCTCTATGTCATTATAAAGGCAATTCAAAGACCTGCAGAGGGTTCATAAATACCCTGTTTCCCTGAAAATTAAACATAGTCCAAAAATAATGTACTGCCCCGCGCTCGGCTGCAGCCGAGCCACTCGGATCCGGGCTCGTTTGTGGGTGGCTCATGCGCCTCCGGACCGGGGGTCACCGCTCTGGAAGGGGCTGGTGCTTTGAGAGGGTTAGGGTTACGGCCGAGGCCGTGATTTTTGGTTTGAGTTCGTGACGTCACCCACGTGTTGTGGTGAATGTGGACACCACCGATGCTGTTCACTAGGCATCCGGGGGAGATGTTGCGCAGCTTTGGTGTTAACCCCTCCGTGGGTAGTGGTGATGGACCCGGGACCCGGATTGGTGTGGTGTGTCGGTGCTTGGCGGTGCAGGGCAATGCGTGGCCCGAGGGCACAGTCATACTCACTATTACAGATGCACAGGAGTCTCTGGTAAACCAAGAAGTTGGTGGTCGGTGCCCGCAGCCGGCTGCGTCTGGTCCCCCACTCGGGTTGGTGGTCTCCGCCTTTCTCCTGCACCTTTTGTGTAGCTATGGACAGCCCGTGCTTCAGCAACGGGAGCCCGCTCACCGGCGTTGTGTGTCGGGAGAGCCCGTTTGCCCGCAGACGCTGGCCCGTGGGATCTCTTTGCCTGAGCGGTGGCTTTTTATCCCCCTCGGTGGGCTGTTGTCTTCCTTCGGGACTTGGGTGGGAAAGGACCTAAAGTCCAGACCTCAATCAGTTAATTAACGGGGTTCGGTAGTTTCGGGACCGCGTTTCAGGGTCTGAGTACCCCCCTTTGTGCTCCGGTTTCCAGTTGGTTCCCCAGTTCGGTATCGGCGGGCCACTACCCTGCCCCGGTCTCTTACAGTTCCACCGAGCCATCTTCCCGGCTCCTGGAGGATGAGGCCACCATCTGCTTCTTAGCCAGAGATGACTGGGCTCCGACTCAGACACATGGTGTTAGACTGCGGCATACCTGGGCACAGGTCTGCCTCTGCTCTTGAACTTCACCACTCCACTGTCAAAACTGATCTCCTTGTTTTTTCTGCCTCAAAACCTGTGAACTCCTCAGTGGTCGTGTCCAACCGCCTGGGCACGCCCCCTGGTGTGTCCATCAAATCCTGAGGGAGGTGACTAGTTTTTTAAGGTTGGCTGATGACACCTTTCTAGGGGACGGGTGTTTGTGCAAGGGCCTACCTGTGACTACCTGGCTAATCCAGGGCATCACATTCCCCCTTGGTTTAATACAGACCGTCCGCGGGCTGTCCGACCACCACCGGTTTATTTTGAACTGAAAAAGATAAAACGGGAAACATATACAATTATAATAACATTATTTACATACTAAGCAGACTTTTTGGAATCATCCCTTACAGGCATTTTTCTTTAACGTTGCAAACGGGTAAAACACTTTTATTAAACGGGAACGGGACTGGGTCCTTTCATTTGCCCACCCAAGCAAACCTAGCCTTGATGCTGGCTCTAAAACCAGGTCAGCACCCCTTTTCTCCAGTCCAGGAATCGGGTTCAAGTCCGGGTATTGCCCACAACGGGTCGGGTACAAAGTTCCATACCCGGCAGTCTCTCAGGGGCCCCATGTCCAGAGGACCCCTGGACCCGGAGGGTTCTCACCGGTTGCCATGGTGACGGGACCTCGGCCTACTCTGCCGCAGGCCCTTCCTCCAACCAGCCTCTCCGGAGACTGCAGACATGAAAGGTTGGTCCAAGGGGCTATTTACAAAGCCCAAAAGTTATTGGGTGGCCTGCAAGTTCTCGGCCTTGTCTAAGGTTTAAACGGGGGTATAAAACAGCAGAGTCCCAATGGGGACGGGAACATGGTAGCCGGGAACCGCCACCTTTTAACTTTCTTCAGACTCATACGGCGGGGGAGGGGACTGGGGGCGCCTCGGGAAGCTGCGGCTCACCTTCCTCTTCACATTGAGGGTGAACCATCCCCTCTCCCCGCAATGCCGGGTGTATGTAACAAGCTCACCGGGCTCCAGGTCACGGTCCGGGTGACCCATCGGAAGGTGGGGGTACACATTCCTCTGTGAGACAAAGATCTTGGCCTCCAGGCTGGGCTCAAAAATAACCCCCCATCCACGGCAGGGGTCAAACTGGCAGAGTTGGCCTTCCCGGGTCGGGCCCCGCACCCGATAGGTGGCGCTGCGGAGATTCTCTTTCTCCTTGATGGTTCGGGCCAGCACCTCAGCCTTCTGCTTCTCCCGGGCCGCTATCTCCCGGCCCAGCTGGTTCTGCCGCTGCTCCCAGTACGGAGCTTCTGCTTGCTCCGGGTCTCTCTGTGCGGGGGTCAGGCCCAGCCGGAGCTCCCCCGTCTCAGCCACGACCGACACCCTCCTTGGGGAACCCCGCTGTGTCACGGCCGGCTCTGCTGCTTGGCAGCGGCAACCCCGCAGGACCTCAGCCGAGGCCTGGGACCTGGGAACGGCCAGCGTTACCTGCTGGGCCCTCCTCCGGTCGGCATCCACCTCCATCTTGGCCGGGAGGACTGCCGGGGCCTTGGGCAGCTGGGGCGCGGTCACTTCCGGGACCGGTGGGTCCACCTCGGGAACGGGCATCTTCCGAGGCCTGATCTTCCACGGGAGCGGGATTGGTGCGGGCTGAATAAGCGGCCGTCCGCGGGCTGCCTCCCCAGGTGGGTCCTCACAGGCCGATGGGACGGGCTCCACTGACGGTGTCGGGGGCAGCGGACCGAGCGGGGGAGCAGCGGTAACCGGCACAAGTGGTGAGGGAAGCAACATGGAGAGTAGGGGCAGACCGAGTCCCTCAGCCGCATTGGTCGGTCCCTCAGGGACATGGGGCGTGGGTCGCTTAGCCGCTCTCCAAAATTTGCCTCCACTTCTCGCACTCGCGCGGCCTAGGCTATCTCCTCCATCTTGGCCACCCATCGTTCCATCAAGAACCGCACCTGGGCTTGCAAGCGGCAGCACATTAATGCCGTCCGGGCATCCACCCACGCCGCTGTTCCGGGCGCGGGCTCCAGGGTTGCGGGCTTGCCAGACAGGGCGGACATGATGAACTCTCGGAGTCCAGGAACCAAACGGGTGGCAGAGTCTTGGAGTCCCTGCCCTTTATCTTCTCGGCCACATAACACGGGGTCTTCACCCGCCCCCCCTTGGTCTTTTCGCGGCACTCGCTTCTCAGTTTCGTTTTTCGACCGCTCGCTTTTTGGCACAGCCGAATTACCAGGGGGCGCGGTTTCAAGTCTCGCGTTCTTTTTGCAGGGAAGACGGCTTTGGCAGGAATCTTCGCGCCAAAAGATGGCGACAAGATGGCAAATTCTGAAATTTTTCAACAGGTCACCGCTGACTTCTACTTCACGGCGCACTTCACCAGGTAGGTGATTTGGTAAGTATCCTCTTCGTGACGCCAGAAGAGTCAATGTGTACCGCCCCGCGCTCGGCTGCAGCCGAGCCACTCGGATCCGGGCTCATTTGTGGGTGGCTCGAGCGCCTCCGGACCGGGGGTCACTTCGCTCTGGAAGGGGCTGGCTCTTTGAGTGGGTTAGGGTTACGGCCGAGGCCGTGATTTTTGGTTTGAGTTCGTGACGCCACCCACGGGTTGTGGTGAATGTGGACACCACCGCTGCTGTTCACTAGGCACCTGGGGGAGATGTTGTGCAGCTTTGGTGTTAACCCCTCCGTGGGTAGGGCTGATGGCCCCGGGACCCGGATTTTTGTGGTGTGTCCGGTGCTTGGCGGTGCAGGGCAATTCGTGGCCCGAGGGCACAGTCGTACTCACTATCACAGATGCACAGGAGTCTCTGGTAAACCAAGAAGATGGTGGTCGGTTCCCGCAGCCGGCTGCGTCTGGTCCCCCACTCGGGTTGGTGGTCTCCGCCTTTCTCCTGCACCTTCTGTGTAGCTATGGACAGCCTGTGCTTCAGCAACGAGAGCCCGCTCCCCGGCGTTGTCTGTGTCGGGAGAGCCCGTTTGCCCGCAGACGCTGGCCCGTGGGATCTCTTTGCCTGAGCGGTAGCTTTTTATCCCCCTCGGTGGGCTGTTGTCTTCAGTCGGGACTTGGATGGGAAAGGACCTAAAGTCCAGACCTCAATCGGTTAATTAACGGGGTTCGATAGTTTCGGGACCGCGTTTCAGGGTCTGAGTACCCCCCTTTGTGCTTTGGTTTCCAGTCGGTTCCCCGGTTCGGTACCGGCGGGCCATTACCCTGCCCCGATCCCTTACGGTTCCACCGAGCCATCTTCCCGGCTCCTGCAGGCTGAGGCCACAGTCTGCCTCCTAGCCAGAGGTGACTGGGCTCCGACCCAGACACCTGGTGTTAGACTGCGGCAGACCTGGGCACAGGTCTGCCTCTGCTCTTGAACTTCACCACTCCACTGTCAAAACTGATCTCCTTGTTTTTCCTGCCTCAGGACCTGTGAACTCCTCGGTGGGCGTGTCCAACTGCCTGGGCACGCCCCCTGGTGTGTCCATCAAATCCTGAGGGAGGTGATGTATTGCAAATATAAAAATGGCTATTTTTGAGTTTATACATTATGTTAAACTATAACATATTGTTTAACCATACAGACAAAGTGTACATGGTGACAAAATCTTCTGTATGCTTAAGGGTTTCTGTGTGTTTGTTGTATATATACAGGCAGACAATATATCATTGTAGGAGAATCCTTATAATTTACTTTAGTTCAACAATCTGATGTTTTATGGGTTTGCTATATACACAGACAGACAATATATCCATTTACCTAGCTCAAATACCTGATGTGTATTCTTGGGAGATTTGAATGCTGTGGGTTTATTACCCCATTGTCTGATGTGTGGTGTATCTCTGATTCATCTATGCCCAATGACTGGCCATCAAAGGGCATGGATGAATAAGACTACAACACATTAACTTTAAGACTTGTAATATTGTTCAAACCTCTATAACATCAGATGAAATATAGCACAGACAGAAGCTGATGTACCTGTACCGAGACGTCCGGTCAGTGTTGGGATTTCCAGGAGTTCTCTGTCTATGTCATGCTTCTCTGACTGTAGTTCCAGACAGATGATGTTCCAAAACTCCTTGGTGATGTAAGTATTTAACTGTACTTAACCTTTGTATGTTCATTATACAAAAGTGTACGCAATATCATACTTTTCCTTTAAGTTTGTATTTCATATTAATCTTTATAATAAAATTACTTATTTGCCTTCTTTATGGCCTAAAACACACTTCCGCAAAAAAAACGTCCGTGCGACACGGTCCGTTTTTCGGGTCCGTGTTCCGTTTTTTCGGGGCGTTTTTCCGGTACGTATGGCATCCGTGTGATGGCGTATGCGAGCCGTGTGTACGTGTAAAATGTCCGTGTTTGTGTCTAAAATGCCCGTGTATGTGTACGTGGAATGTCCGTGTGGAATGTCCGTTTGTGTGTTGCACAATGTCGTTGATACATGTCGGCTGACAGCAGACAGAGTTGCGCGATGAGAATGAACTCGGGTGAACTTCACCCGACTTCATTGTCATGCCGCGGCTCTGTCTGTGTGCCGCGTACTGATTAGCGGTCACCTGTGAAGGATTCACCAGTGACCGCTAATCCCCCGAGTGACTGAAGTGAGCAGCCCTCTCTCATACTTACCGCTCCCCGATCACCAGCGCGGCGAGGAACAGCTGTGCAGAGAATGCGTGGCAACAATTACTTTGAATATGCTGGCCGCTCATTAATCAATCTCGTATTCCCTGCTTTCCCCACGCACAGATGCCTGTGATTGGTTGCAGTCAGACACGCCCCCCACGCTGAGTGACAGCTGTCTCACTGCACCCAATCACAGCAGCCGGTGGGCGTGTCTATACTGTGCAGTAAAATAAATAAATAAATAATTAAAAAAAACGGCGTGCAGTCCCCCCCAATTTTAATACCAGCCAGATAAAGCCATACGGCTGAAGGCTGGTATTCTCAGGATGGGGAGCCCCACGTTATGGGGAGCCCCCCAGCCTAACAATATTAGTCAGCAGCCGCCCAGAATTGCCGCATACATTATATTATTATTATTATTTATTATTCTAGCGCCATTTATTCCATGGCGCTTTACAAGTGAAAGAGGGTATACGTACAACAATCATTAACAGTACGAGACAGACTGGTATAGGAGGAGAGAGGACCCTGCCCGCGAGGGCTCACAGTCTACAGGGAATGGGTGATGGTACAATAGGTGAGGACAGAGCTGGTTGTGCAGTGGTCTACTGGATTGAGGGCTATTGTAGGTTGTAGGCTTGTTGGAAGACAGTTCTGGGACTGTACCCGGCTCTTCCCGATTTGCCCTGGTGCGTTGGCAAATTGGGGTAATAAGGAGTTTTTGGCAGCAATAAGTCCTAGATTAATCATGTCAGGTGTCTCCCCGAGATACCTTCCATGATTAATCTGTAAATTACAGTAAATAAACACACACACACCCGAACAATCCTTTATTAGAAAAAAAACACAAACATATACCCTGGTTCACCACTTTAATAAGCCCGAAAAAGCTCTCCATGTCCGGCGTACTCCAGGATGGTCCAGCGTAGCTTCCAGCTGTGCTGCATGAAAGTTGACAGGAGCTGCAGAAGACACAGCCGCTCCTGTCACCTCCACGCAGCTAATGAAGGGAATAGCGCGATCAGCTGTATTCAGCATTGGCCGCGAGTAACCTCAGTGACAGCCCAGCTGATCGCGCTATTCCCTTCATTAGCTGCGTGGAGCTGACCGGAGCGGCGGTGTCTTCTGCAGCTCTGGTCACCTTCATGCAGCAGAGCTGGATGCGACGCTGGACCATCCTGGAGTACGCCGGACATGGAGGGCTTTTTCGGGCTTATTAAATTGGTGAACAAGGCAATTTGTTAGTGTTTTTTTTTCTAATAAAGGATTGTTCGGGTGTGTTTATTTACTGTAATATACAGATTAATCATGGAAGGTATCTCGGGGAGATGCCTGACATGATTAATCTAGGACTTATTGGCAGCTATGGGCTGCCAATAACTTCTTATTACCCCGATTTGCCAACGCACCAGGGCAAATCGGGAAGAGCCGGGTACAGTCCCAGAACTGTTGCATATAATGTATGCGGCAATTCTGGGCGGCTGCTGACTGATATTGTTAGGCTGGGGGGGCTCCCCATAACGTGGAGCTCCCATCCTGAGAATACCAGCCTTCAGTCGTATGGCTTTATCTGGCTGGTATTAAAATTGGGGGGGGAACCGCACGCCGTTTTTTTAAATTATTTATTTATTTATTTTACTGCACAGTATAGACACGCCCACCGGCTGCTGTGATTGGGTGCAGTGAGACAGCTGTCACTCAGCGTGGGGGGCGTGTCTGACTGCAACCAATCACAGGCATCTGTGGGTGGGGAAAGCAAGAAATACGAGATTGATTAATGAGCGGCCGGTATATTCAAAGTAATTGTTGCCGCGTATTCTCTGCACAGCTGTTCCTCGCCACGCTGGTGATCGGGGAGCGGTATGAGCCGGGGGAAGAAAAACACCGAGCGCCAATGTAAGAATGACTGAGAACAGCAGAAAAAAAGGTAAGTATACTGACTTTAATTGAAAAAAAAACAAAAAATAAGATCGCTAGTGTAAAAACGCACACGCACGAAACGTGCTGAACACGGACATACTCCGTGTGTGGTATGTGCAGGCACGGACCCATAGACTAAAGCGGGTCCGTGCCTGCGTGCTGCCGGCCAAAAACGGACATGTCGTCCGTGTAGAAAAGCGCACACGTACTTACCACATGGTCACACGTTCCGTGTGATTTTACGTGTTTGTGCCATCTACCATTGAATAACATGGGTCTCCGTGTGTACGTGTCTCCGGTACGTGCAAATACGTACCGCACACGTACAAATTAAACGGATGTGTGTTGCGGGTCTCTAGCCATATCTGAACCTTAGTGCTAAAAATATTAGCAAAAAATATAGCAAAACAGGTGACTAGGTTTTTAAGGTTGGCTGATGACACCTTTTTAGGGGACGGGTGTTTTTGCAAGGGCCTACCTGTGACTACCTGGCTAGTCCAGGGCATCACAATAACACTTAGCACAATTTTATGGGATTTTTGAAGAATGCTTGAAATATAAGCCCTACTCCATAAATAAGCTCTAGTTACAGTCAGGGCCAGCGTTGGAAGCAGTCAAACTGCGCAAATTTCAAGACCTCACACTCTTAAAGACCCCATCAGTTGTATTCTGAGGTTTATTGTTTAAGGACCTTTGATGGCTTCAAAGTCATGTGACATGATGTAACCAAAGGTCTCTTAATTGCAGGAGTCTAAAAGAACTGAACAGAAGACAGGCTGGTTTTCTGAACTGGCATTATGGAAAAGGGAGAGCAAACTGGGCAATTGCACAGGGCCCCCTTTCTCCCAGGGGCCCCAGTGTTTATATACCAATCATAGGACTGCTTAAGGACCATTTTGACATCACGTCATGTGACCAAAGGTCTCATTTGGAGGAGTCTAAAGCTGAAGAGGAGACAGGCTGATGTGTGTGTCTGTGTGTGTTCACGACAATTTTAACCAGCTTTGCCAAAATGGGCAGAGCTTGGCCAGAACAAGGGTGTGATGCCACCGCTTCTCTAATTCATAACAAACTGCGATGTTCCTTATGCCAGAAATCTCACTCCAGTCCCTGACCTCATTTTTCAGTGTACATCACCGGTCTTGATGAATTGGAGCCCTAATGTTTATCTGTACAGGTTGTAAGACCCTGCTACCTGCTTTGGTTACAAAGCCTAAGGATAGGCCATCAGCGTTACAGTCCCAGACAACCCAGTTGAATTTTCAGCATCTGTCTTTATTTTATTTTCGTCTTTAAAAAAAACCTCTTTGAAATTGTCTATGTTGTAGATCAATGTTTCATGGAGATGTTTGCAGGTTATGCCAACTGTCATGGCAGCGTCAGGATCTGTTGAAATGATAGTTTCTGGTATTTTTTTTGCATGTTAACTTCTCTGCTGTCTGTGAGCAGCGCAGGGAGACACAGCCGTCAAACCACAGGCTTGAGCAGGCTAGTAAGGGTTATTCTCTGCTGGGCTGCTTGTTAATGTCTGTGATCACATGCTGTAGAGGAGAAAGTATTGTTTGCTCCCGTTCTGTACATGCTGGCTGGACTATTTGATTAATGCCAGCTATAGTTTACCTATACTGATCTGGTGAGGTGTTGTGATCCAGACTTATGGGTATTTATTGTGCATTATTACTGTGAGCTGTTGTGGTGTTAACCCTTGTTGTCATTTTTGTTGCTGCCTTCCTGCTCTTGCTTTTCTCCTTAGCCTCTCACTGTTTATTTTTGTGAGTTTGCAATGTGTCCTATCTGTATTTCCATCATAATCCTGCCCCTTCCTTCCCTTGGGGATCACAGATTAAATCTAGTCAGGAGACTAGTAATGCACGAGACTGCGGCATCTCCATCTTCAGGGGTAATCCAGAGGTTAGGAATAGCTTAGGGTCCCCTAGTGTGAGGGACAGTATAGGAGCCCCTGTCCCTCATTATCCTGCAGTCACATTGTGACAATCAATCAGATTATTTACTGTAGCACATTCCAGATAACTGGTGCTAGGAATGGGAGAGCCGAATTAACAAAGATGTAACTCTTAAGGCCGCTTTACACACAATGATATCGCTAGCGATCTCGTTAGCGATGTGACACATCCAGATCGTTGCTACGATTTGCCGAGATCGCTCATATGTCGTTTTGTAGCGGTCACACGTACCCATCTCACAAACGACGTTACATCGTTCAGCGAGATATTGTTTGACTAAGGCGGTCATGTAGATGTTGTTCGTCATTGGCAGGGTGTCAAACGTAGCAATATGTCTGCTGCGTTCCAAACGCCGAAAAATATTTTTAAACTGAAAGTCGTGTCAACGATCAACGATTTTCACTATTTTTAAGATCGTTCGGAGTCGCACGTAGGTGTCACACGCAACAACGTCGTTAAAGACGACGGAAGTGTGTCACGAAAACCGTGACCCCAACGACATATCATCAGATAAATCGTGGCATGTAAAGGGGCCTTTAGATCTCGATTTTGGACAACAGATTCAGAATAATTTTTTCACTAATTTAATTTCTGATGTTATGGTTTAAAAAAATAAATGTACTTTCAAGATGATATCATTAAAAATTAATAACTTTGTGTTTATTTTTATCAGTTCACTGTATTGGGAGTTCAGATGGATCTCTAATATCTTCAGAATTTATAACAGATGATGAAAGTATCCCACATGATACATATGAAGAGCATGCTGTTGTCCCAGATATAAATCCTGTCCTTCCTCGGAAAGCTCTATCGTCTGAGTTTTTCAAACAAGCCCAAAATTCCCATTTATCACAGAATTGTAAGCAGAATAAAAGTTACAGAAGGAATGGGGAATATGAAACGAATGAAACGGTTCCTACAAGGGAGAAGCCATTTTCATGTTTAAAATGTGGGCAATGTTTTACCAGGAAATCACATCTTGTTGACCATCAAAAATATCACACTGGGAAGAAGCCATTTTTATGTCAAGAATGTGGGAAATGTTTTATTCAGAAATCATATCTTTTTAAACACCAAAGATCTCACACAGGGGAGAAGCCATTTTTAAGCCCAGAATGTGAAAAATGTTTTATTCCAAGAATAACCCTTGCTAACGATCAAAAAATTATCTCTAGGAAGAACCCATTTTCATGCTCAAAGTGTGGGAAATGTTTTATTCAGAAATCACAACTTGTTAGACATCAGAACATTCACACAGGGGAGAAGCCATTTTCATGTTCAGAATGTGGAAAATGTTTTATTCAGAAATCAAACTTTGTTAGACATCAGAAACTTCACACAGGGGAGAAACCATTTTCATGTTCAGAATGTGGAAAATGTTTTATTCGGAAATCAGATCTTGTTTTGCATCAGAGATCTCACACAGGGGAGAAGCCGTTTTCATGTTCAGAATGTGGGAAATGTTTTATTGAGAACTCAAATTTTGTTAGACATCATAAAATTCACAGAGAGGAGAAGCCATTTTCATGTTCAGAATGTGGGAAATGTTTTATTCAGAAATCAGATCTTGTTGTGCATCAAAGATCTCACACAGGACAGAAGCCATTTTCATGTTCAGAATGTGGAAAATGTTTTATTCAGAAATCAGACCTTGTTAGACATCACAAACTTCACACAGGGGAGAAACCATTTTCATGTTCAGAGTGTGGGAAATGTTTTATTCAGAAATCAAAACTTGTTGAGCATCAAAGATCTCACAAAGGAGAGAAGCCATTTTCATGTTCAGAATGTGGAAAATGTTTTATTCAGAAATCACACCTTGTTAGACATCATAAAATTCACACAGGGGAGAAGCCATTTTCATGTTCAGAGTGTGGGAAATGTTTTAGTCAGAAATCAGAATTTGTTAGACATCAGAAAATTCACACAGGGGAGTTGCCATTTTCATGTTCAGAATGTGGGAAATGTTTTATTCAGAGATCAAATCTTGTTAGACATAAAAAAATTCACATAGGGGCGAAGCGATTTTCATGTTCAGAATGTGGGAAATGTTTTATTGAGAAATCAGATCTTGTTGTACATCAAAGATCTCACACAGGGAAGAAGCCATTTTCATGTTCAGAATGTGGGCAATGTTTTACTAGGAAATCAGGTCTTGTTAAACATGTGAAGAAGCCGCACAGGGAAGGGAACCTTTTTCATGTTGTGAATAATTGAAATGTTTAACTGGTAAATCAAGTCTTGCCGACATCTGAAAACCAACAGAACGGAGCAGCCATTCTTGCTTTCAGAATTTGCCAAATGTTTTTAAGACTAATCAGATCCTGTTGTCCGATGAGTCACACAGGAGAAGCCATCATGATGTACTATAATTCAAAGAGTTTTATAAAAAAAAAAAAATTGGCTACAATTGCTCAAGTAAGAATTTGTGAGGAACAGAACAATTTTATTTCTTTTTAAACTTATGGTCCAAAAAATACAATAAGACACACCTAGGTTTTGAAGGAGGAATATAGGGAAAAAGATTGACACAAAAAATGTGGTCATGACACACTGCTATGGGGGGGGATCTGCTGCTGACACTTACTGGGATATAATCCCCCAATTCTGTACTGATGTCACCCATCCTGGGCCCCTTTCAGGTACTGTTGATGTGTCTCCCATCCTTGTGTATATTGTATATCCATCCTGGTATATATGTTGCCCATCTTTATCCCATCCTGGTATAAATGATCCCCATCCTGGTATATATGGTTCATGTCCTAGTATATATGTCCCCATTGTTGTATATATAGCCCTCTTCTTGGGCCCTTTCTGGTATATATTTCCCCATCACGCTGTAAACATAAGAAAAGAAACGATTATACGCCCCATCCCTCTGCTCTCCCGGTGCACGGTGTTCTCTTCTGATGCTGGCAAGTGACTTCAGCATGTAAGCGCAGAAGTGCATGACATTACTGCCATGTGCCCTCAGTTACACGCAGACGTAAGTGTTAGAGAATAGTTAGCCATAATGTGCTGAGCAGCCATGTTGTATTTAACAGCCATCTTGGGAAGACTTGAGCAAACTAACTTTGCAGCTAATGAGCTGCACTGGCTAGAGTTCTCCCCCCAGAGAGGCGATAGAGATGACATCAGTGTAATTAGCAAGTATAAGAAAAGGTCCAAAAAAGGTTAAATCGAATAGAAGAATACAATTGCATCAGTTGATAGATGGTGATGTGTCGTCATGAATAGCAGGTGTATTGAATTGATAAAGAAATTAAGGTGTCAATAGAGTTGTCAGTGTGTGAAGAGTTATGTGAAGTAGAGGCGCCTTCAGGGATCAGAAATGTCAGCAATGACGACATGGCTGAACTAGTGAAAAGTATCATGGAGGCCCATAGGAATCCAATAGGTTTTTACCGCAATGCTCATAAATAATGTCATGATGTATCATTATATTCTTTATTCTCCAACGTATACGCCTTTCTCTGCAGTATGAGCTTTCCTTTGTCTAACATGTATAAGAGCCGCACACGCCTTTCGGGGGACACTTAATCTGTTGCTAATTCTGCTGTTCTGCCAGACACCTTTGTGTGTCATCCTGCCACATAACCTGTCTTATCTGCTCTGTTGCTATCTCGGAATAAACTTCAGTCTTTGCTTGGAACGGATTGTCTACAACGTCTTCTTAGCTCTCAAGGTCTACGGACATTTTCTTTCAGTAAGCTGCCAGAATATTCACTGCTCCCCACAGCCGGTATTATGGGTTTGGAGAGCAGTGAATATTCAATGTCTAATAGTAGACACACGTGATCGCCCAGTCATAGCAGTAAGCGGGCTGCTTAGTAATCATGTGTACCCGATATTAAAGAGAATGAATATTCGCTGCTCCCCATGCTAATAATACCGCCTACTGCTTTTTTTTTTTTTAAATCAGATACTTTTTTATTAAAACAGAGTACATACAACAGAATAACAAATCGGCATCCAAATTAAATTTATCACATCTATTACCCCTTTAACTCCCCCTCCCGCCCCCTCCCCCACCCCGGCAGCAACACTTCTCCCCGATACTACATCCCATATAGTACACACTTATAATACCCTTCAACTGTAGTATAGAACCATCCCGTTGTGCAGGAGAAACAACTAGTAACACAAATAAAACAAAACATACACATCAGAGGTCTCAGACGGCTATCCCCGTCCCATATCAGTTTACTGGTCCATCACTCGTCCTATCCGCATTGCAGCCAAGGAGACCAGAGCTTCTCAAACATTTTAACATTCCCCCTTCTTTCATACACTCCCCGTTCCAGCTGAAGAATACACTTCACCCTTTTAATGTACTCTCCCCTGGTCGGGGGGTCTTTTTTAATCCAGGACCTGGCGATTAGCTTTCTTGCCGCATACAGCAGCCTAGCAATGACAATTTTCATAGTATTTTCCACCCCAAGCTCCTCAACATATCCCAATAGGCATATCACTGGTTCCCTGGGGAGGACACACCCATATGTTCTTCCTATCTTGTGGATAACCTTAGTCCAAAAGGAGACCAGTCTCGGACAAGACCACATCATGTGAAAAATACCTGCGTCAGATCCCTGACACCTTGGACACTCCGAATTCCTTTTCAACCCCATTTTAAACATCAGTAAGGGAGACCTATATACCCGGTGAATCACGTATAGGTGAGACAGTCTGGCCGGTTCGCTCATGGAAAGTTTAGGGACATACGCCAGGATACTCTCCCACACCTCCTCCATTATCGGCCCAACTTCCTCCTCCCATTTAGATTTAGTTTTAATTGGGTATTCTAACAGAAAGGTATGTAGTATATCTTTATACGTGCCAGAAATGATCCCTTTAGTGCTTCCTCCGCCCTTACACACATACTCCAGTACCAGGTCAGTCTGTATGGCCACACTTTGTTTAGCCGCTTGGGCTGCAATCGCATGTTTTAATTGTCTGTAGTGGAGCCAGCCGGACGCCGGTAACTGAAACTCACTCTGTAACTGCGGGAACGATTTCACAATTCCTCCGTCCAATATCTGATGCATGTATATCACACCCTTGCGTCTCCACTCCTCAATATTCCCCATTTTCTGAATCTCCGGGAGATTACTGTTATCCCAGATAGGTGTAAACTTGGTTAACCGGGTCACCCCTCTCACCCTTTTCAGCCTATCCCAGGTCTTATTTATAAGTGCCATTGTAGGAGATGTTCTACCCAGGAGCCCCACCGCACCATCCTCTAGTCCCATTACCAATGGACTTCTACCCACTATGTATTCCAGTACTTCTTTAATGCCCCCATCTTTCTCTCGATCGGACCAACCCCTGAGGTGTTGACATTGCGCCGCTATAAAATACAATTCCGGATTTGGGATTGCTAGACCCCCCTCATCCTTCGGCCTTTGTAAAGTCTCTAATCGCACCCTAGGCTGCTTTTTACCCCACACCAGGTCCCTAAACAGCGAGTTTATCCCTTTAAATCTTTTCCTTGAAATACAAACAGGGGCATTGTGCAGTATGTATAGGAGTCTAGGCATTACTACCATCTTTAGTAAATTAACCCTTCCAACAACTGACAAATGTAGCTTGTTCCAGGCATCCACCTTGGTTCTCAATTTTTTAAGGAGCGGCCATAAGTTCACCTGTATGTATTTTTCTACTGGCAGAGATATCTGGATACCTAGATATTTAAATTCGTCCACATTCTTCAATTTGTTAGCCCCAGTATCCTCATTTGTCCAGGCTACTTCCCCATCCACCTTAAAGAGGCTCGATTTAGACCAATTAATGGTCAGTCCCGAAACTTCTCCAAATTTCTCTATTATCTGCATGGCATGATCCAATGAGGCTGATGGATCCCCCAAGAAAAGTAATAAATCGTCAGCATAAAGAGCTATTTTCTCCTCTAAATGCCCATACTTAAATCCATGGATCTCCTTTGTTTTCCTAATGGCCGCCGCCAGAGGCTCTATTGCAATAGCAAATAGGAGCGGCGATAGTGGGCAGCCCTGTCTCGTTCCCCGGTGCAACTCAAACGCTGAAGAGGTCATACCGTTAACTCTAACTTTAGCAGTAGGCCTATTATACAACAGCTGCACCCACTTTACAAACCGTGGGCCAAAACCCATATGCTGCAACACTTTCCACAGATACCCCCACTCAACACTATCGAACGCTTTCTGGGCATCTAACGAAGCGATCACCCTCCGGCCAGGGTTGTCAGGCGGCAACTGTAGATTAAGGTACAATCTCCTGATATTAGCAGCTGTCGACCTATTGGCCATGAACCCTGATTGGTCCATATGGATTAGGTTAGATATAACTCCAGTCAGCCGGTTTGACAACACCTTAGCCAGAAGCTTCACGTCCGCTGTTAATAACGAGATGGGTCTATATGAGTCTGGAAGCCTCGGATTTTTATCCTCCTTAGGAATTACTACTATTATTGCTTCTCTCATAGATTCAGGCAATACACCTTCCCCCTCCGCCACCTCAAAGACTTTCAATAGTTTGGGTAATAGGATTTCTTCTAACTGTTTATAAATTTCAACTGGTAGCCCGTCTGCTCTCGGTGCCTTGTCATTGCTCATGCCATGCAGAGCGCCCTCCAGTTCATCAATAGTAATAGGTGACTCCAGTTTATCTCTATCCACCACAGACAACACAGGAAGCCCACCTCGCTCAAGAAATGAGTCCACCTCTTCCACCCTCATCTCTCCGCTAGAAGAATATAGCGTGCGATAGAAATCTTTAAAGACCCCAAGGATCGCCTCAACCTCAGTGACCTGTGTCCCCTCCACCGTGTCCATACCATGCACAAATGAACTACTCCTTTGAGCTGCAGCTATGACCGATAATAGATGACCAACTTTTTCCCCCTCCTCATAAAAATGCAATTTTTGGAATGCCTGCTTCCTTACCGCCTTCTCCAAAAGCATCTTATTAACCTGTTCATGCGCCTGCCTAAGATTTTGCTTCGCGTCCGTAGTAGTACTCCGGATTGCTTCCAGCTCTGCCTTATCTAAGGCCTCCAGCCTATCTTTCTCATCCTGCCTCGTCTGTGTTTTACGTTTACAGATATCCCTGAACAGGAGCCCCCTGAGGTATGCCTTCATCGCATCCCATACCACCAGCGGACCAGTGCTACCCTCGTTGTGGATAAAGAAATCCCCAAGATCCCGTTCTATATTCCCCATATTAATATGACGGATCCATGCTGGATGAAGCTTCCACTCTCCCCTCCTTCCCCCTGTCAGGGTTCCCCGTCGTATGGACACTAGAATTGGGCTATGATCTGAAATCACTCTTGTCAGATATTGCACGTCACTTATCATTGCATCCATCAGATCACTAGCTAGAGCCATGTCAATGCGGGACAGAGTGTTATGTGAAGCCGAATAACAAGAGAAGCAGGATACCCTCCCATTCCTCACTCGCCAGGCATCCACCATTCCAAGTTCCCCAATAAGAGTGCCAAACGAAGTCATACAACTATCCTGAATACCTGGAGGTCTACTACTCCTATCCCAGTACAGGTCTATCACATTATTGAAGTCCCCCACCAGTAAAAAAGGGATTACTCCCCCCTTCTCAGAGAACTCCCTTATCTCCCTTAGTTTGGTGCACTTATATGGAGGTGGTATATATATTGCAGCTATACACATGAGTCTGCCAAATATTTTACACTTGACGGCCACACACTGTCCCTCTTTATCCACATACACTTCTATCTCTTCATATTGCACAGAGTTATGGATCACCAGTGATACACCCCTTGCATAGTTGGAAAAGGTGGAGTGATAGGCCTTCTGCACCCATCTCCTATTTAAAACATGTGTTGTCTCCTTTGTTAGATGCGTTTCTAGTAGACATATTACTGACGGGTTCTGGTCTTGAACATATTTAATTATTGCCGCTCTCCTAGACCTATCTGATAACCCTCTAATATTCCAACTCAACACCTTAATTCTATCCCCCATTATCCCACCCAGTAAAACCATCAAACCTTGTAGTATCTCCCCATGCTGCCTCTACCCTACCCCTTTCCCCCCTCCCCCCCTGCTCCCCTCCCCTCCTACTCCCCACCACTTCCTGTTTTCGAGTACTCCCGTGAAGCATCGGGTTTTCCAAACCTGGTCCATAATCCCTACTAAATTCCCCCCTACCTCCCTCGCCTTCCCCTCTTAGACACATTTTAAAACTCGTCCCTTTTCCAACAATTCTCCACTCCCCCCCTTTCTATGTATAATCATATTCCACTCAATATTCAATATTCAACCAATATAACAGTAAAATGGCGAACAGTAATTAAACTGGAATCTCAAATTGTAAATACCCCCACCGCGCCAAATTAGGCAGTCCCCATGTCCTGCGAAGCTCACATCAAACCCTTCGCATTCCCCCTGCATACTACCTCAATCCCAAAGGGAAGGAGAAAAAAAAAGAAAAAAGAAAAAACAAGAAGGGTCCCCTGTAAGCTCCTAAGGATGTTGTAGAGCCTCAGCCGGCCTTCTCCAACACACTGCAGATTCAGACAGTCAGCTCATTCCTTCAAACGGATCCGCTTTTCGTTTGCGTCCAACCACTGCATGGCTTCCTCTGGAGTTGTAAAAAAGTGCACCCGCTCCAACGCCGTCACTCTTAGCTTTGCCGGGAACATCATTGAGTATTGCACCCCCATCTCTCGCAGGCGCCTCTTTACTCCTGTAAAAGTCATACGTAGCTTTTGAACAGAAATGGAGTAGTCCGGGTATATGGAAATTCTCTGGCCGTCAATCATAAGATCCTCCATGTCTCTTGCCTTTCGCAGTATAGTGTCCCTGTCTCTGTAGTTGAGGAGCTTGGCTAGCATAGTGCGAGGGCCCCTGCCTGCTGGTTGTGGCTGCATTGGGACTCTGTGTGCACGTTCCACAGCATAGAGCTTGGATAAGACATTAGCACCCATTTTCCCCCTGAGCCAGTCTTCTACATATTCAGTGGGGTTTCTTCCTTCCGCTTTCTCAGGGATGCCGACAATTCGGATGTTATTTCTTCTAGAGCGGTTCTCTAAATCATCATTTTTTGCCGTGATTTCAGCTATCTGCTGTGCAAATGTTTTTTCAGACTTTTGTAGTTTTGTAATATGATCCTCTGTTATCCCCACTCTCTCCTCTACAGCCGTTGTTCTCAGGTCTGCTTTCTTGAGGTCTTTCTTAATGTCAGCAACCTCTGCCTGTAATCCCTTAACTTGCTTCGTCAGGGAAGTCAGAGCCTCTTTACAAAAAGACACCACTGCAAAAATGTCCTTTAAAGTGGGGTTTTCTGGAGCCTGGTCTGCACTATGTGCTTCCTCTACTTCTCCTGTCTTATCTTGCTGCTGTTCACCATCCCCCATCTCATCAGAGCTGACATTGTCTTCTCCCTCCTCACCTCTGTTATCTGTATGCTGATGTGATTTCTCTGAAGTCCGGGCAAATTTCTCCAGCCTTGCCGCGACCTGCATCCTCTCCTGACAGGCTGCATTCACTTTCTCAGCTTCCTGCCTTATCATGGCACCATCCTGAGAGCTGGGGACTTTCCCGCCTCCATTATCTTTTTGCCTGTGACGGACCATGGCACCTCTCTGCATCCACCAGACTCACCCCAGATAAGTCCTCACCACCTTATCTTCCTGACAGCCGGCTGAGGCAGTGATAACAGCGGTATTCAGGGATTTATCAAGGGAGTTTGCAGGAGAGCTCCACAAACACGTCTCTTCACATTGCCGTCCAGGCCACGCCCCATACCGCCTACTGCTTGGTTGGCGCTGGTTTCATTGCCTAGAGGTGGGCGGGATTATGGCGTGGGGAGCAGTGAATATTCATTTTCTTTTTTAGCTGGCACACTATTAGCCTTTTTGAGAGCCTTTAGGAACATTTGTGAAAGCTTTTGATACTGGATTATATTTAGATAATTCACTAATCTCAGGTTGCCCACTGCTTTATTTACTAAAAAGCGCAGCCCCAGATTAGAGATAGCAACTCTTAAGTATATCACATTGTATATAATTGCATTTCAAATCTTGTTGTTTTGTTAATAAATGCTTGTAAATATATATTCTTCCTGCCTGTCTTTCTCTATTGTCTAGATGTGATGATTTTGCCTCAGAACCTCTGGAGTTGGCGCAGAACTGTAGACATTTCACACCAAAATAGTGAGGGGAGAATTGAATCACACTGTGCATTCTAGATATGTGGAAGTTGTCAAGACGCTCTGGTCCCAAATCATCAAAGCTTTTATGCCAAAAGAAACTGTCACAAAAATTTGGAAAGTTGTGCCAAGATTTGGCATTTTCACTCTAAAATTGGCAGAGCTTAGGTGGGACGGGGGCGTGATACCACAGCTCCTTTAATTCATGACGAGCTGTGGTGTTCCCTGTGCCAGAAATCTCACTCCAGTGTCTGATGGGAGTAATATTTCTAGCATGGCACAATGAGGCACATGCCACTCGTCAAATTCTCCAGATTCATGAGGAGGCATTTACCTCTTCATGAATCAGGAGTGGACCCCGCAGAAATGGGGCTTTTTATGTTATAAAATTGATTCCTTTACAAAGGATAATTGTTGTAATGAAAAAAACTAAAGGATTTTATCTGTCTGATATCCAAGAGATTATTTTTTTTGTGGGGCTACCCACACAGAGATATACCGACCCGTTGAAGTTCGGGTTTTTCAGTCGGACTTTAAATAAAGTTCAGTTCGGGAACCGGACTTGTCCTGGACCCCGTTGGAAGTCACTGATTGGGCAGTTCGGGTCTCCGCCCACATGTATCCAGCCATAAACAGAGTATTTATTACCGGGGGAGGGATGACGGAGTTTTTTCCTTGCACAAAATACACCTATAACAATGTTTTTACCTCCCCGTGAAAGCCATTCATACACTGCAAGCGGCTCGCACTGGGCCGAGCACTGAGTGTACCCGAGCACAGCGATGCTAGATCGAGTGGTTAGGATACATAAAGCACAAAAACTCCGAACTTTAACACTGATTTTTTTATATAAAGTCTGTATTTGGTACAAACCTCGAACTTTACTATTTAGGTTCATTCGTCTCTGCCCACAAACCTTTATTACAGTGTAGATTATGGGTGTAGAAGAGACCAGAACTGAAAGGGGTCTATCTCTTGGTGGAGAGGAAGTAACATTTATGGTACCTATGCTGGGGTTTTGTGAATTTAATGGGATTCGGTCACTAAGTGTTTATCCTTAATTAAAAATGAGAATAATATAAAGACAGTGTCACATTAGGTACAGGGAAGTACCAAGTGAATGGCGAAAGGGAAACCCCGTGTATAGCAAAGGGGAAGATGGTGACTTCTAACTAAATCTATCGCTGGGCCCTGGGTTCCCTTACAGCCTTAGATAGGTTCCACATCTATGAACCGAGCCGGATACCTGACCCTGGTCTGGACCCTAGGTGGGATGAGCTCTTCGTCAACCCCACTAGGCACTAAAGGACACACAGGGATAACAAACAAGGGGAAACAATATACATCTTATCTGTAGATAACTCAGTAAGAAGTTCAGTAAAGAGCAGCAACAATCCTACTGATGCGTGCAAGCCACCTGCTTGCATCCAGAGCTTGCGAAGGAACTCTTACCAGCACCAATTCAGGGAACATGTACTTAAACCCAAGGGGATATACAGATGATTAACAGCAGAAGGGAAGGGGAGCTCTGCTGGGTACTACAGGAAAAAGGATGAAAACCCAGCAGAGGAGCTACCTAGTACACTGAATACTGACAGCAGCAAAAATAGAAAGTCAGGGACCATTTTGCACAGCCAGACTCTGTGACTTTCTATTGCCAGACACCATAGTACTGTCTGTTACCTGTGACAGACAGGGACTCTGATTCCAATGATGTGTCATTTACTGAGCTGCTTGCTGTTTTGATAAAATTACAGTATTATTATTAGGGGATTATCACTAGAGAACTAGTAAACCAGCAACCATGTATCCTCCATCTCCATCAGCTCTGTATAACCCCACCTCACCCCTGATTGGCAGCTGTCTATGCTTATTGTACACAGCAGCCAATCAGTGATGTGGGTGGGGTTATACACAGAGGAGTATTTTGAGAACTGGTAGATCTTAACCCCTTCACGACCGCGGGCAGTAAAATTACGTCCTATTTTAACGTGACTTAACGACCAGGGACGTAATTTTACTGCCTAAACTTCATTTGATTGCCGTGGCCATAGCAATGGCTTTCAAATGATGTCCCCTGCTGTTTCTTACAGCAGGGGACCTTTGCTTGACCCCAGGGGGGCGGCATCGCCACCCCCTATTGACGATCGATGTGATTGGCTGTTCAAATCTGAACCGCCAACCACATCGTTCGCACTAATTTCGGCAAAAATAATGCCCGAATTAGTGCGATACTGTGAGATCCAGCTATGAGATGCCGCAGCTGCTGCAGCATATCATAGGTGGACCTCAAACATGTCGCCCCCAGCCCCTGCAGCACTGATTGGAGCGATCGTGCTATGACGCGCAATCGCTCCAATCAGTGTGCAGTGGGGCGGTCTGATCTGCCGGTGGCCGCCTCCCCAGGCCTGTGCTGGCCTGCGAGCCCTCCCCCAACATGTCTGCAGCGTGCAGTGGCTGGTACTTGTGGTACCACGCCACCGCTGCTGCTGCCGCCGCCGTAGCTGAGGTCACCGCTCCTGTTGCACGTGAGTACTGTGCTCACCTTGCAGCCCGTGCGCGCTCCCGTGGTGCCCCTGCGCGCTCCCGTGTTAGCCCCTGCCCGTGCCCCCCTGCGATCTGCCCCCCCCCGACATCTTGATCTGCCCCCCCCCGACATCCCGATCTGCTCCCCCCGCAATCTGACTGCCTCTCCCATTATCTCTATTCTGCTTCTGCGGCTCCCTCTCCGGTCTCCCCCTCTGCTCTCCCCTCCCCCCCTCTGCTCTCACCCCCCCCCTCTCCCCCTCTGCTCTCCCCCCCTTTGCTCTCCCCCCCTCTGCTCTCCCCCGACGTCCTCTTACCTGTCTTCACCGGCCCGATCACATCTGCCTCCATCGCAGGGTCCTTCCTGGGCATTCTGCTGATCTGCCTGCTGCTCCTGTAAAGCTGTTCCTCCTGCAGCACTTCTGGTCAGTGATCCTCTGGGTACTGTGAGTATAATAACTTTTTTTTTTTTTTCTGGATCCCCTGTCCATTTTTACACCTCATCCTTCCGTGCGTCCCGCTAAGCACTGATCAGGGATGCAGATAACGTATCTGCATCCCTGCTCAATTTTTGGCGTGACTTTTTTTTTTTCCGTATCCCCGACGCTTTTTGTATGGCATCCGTCCGTGCGTCCCGCCAAGCGCTGATCAGGGATGCAGATAACGTATCTGCATCCCTGCTCAATTTTTGGCGTGACTTTTTTGCGTATCCGCAACGCTTTTTGTATCCCATCCGTCCGTGCGTCCCGCCGAGCGCTAATCAGGGATGCACATAACGGATCTGCATCCATGGTCAATTTTTGGCGTGAATTTTTTTTTTACATATCCCCGACGCTTTTTGTATCGCATCCGACCGTGCGTCCTGCAGCAGCCGATCAGTGCACTGCGTCTGTGCGTTTGAAAAGTCAAATGGCGCTCCTTCTCTTCTGAGCTCCGCCATTTGCCCAAACAATTACTTTCCACCACATGTGAGGTATCTACGTACTCAGGAAAAATTTCTCAATACGTTTTATGGTGCATTTTTTCCTGATAGCCTTGTGAAAAAAAAGCTACCTAGTTGAAGCAACCGTTTTGTGGTAAAAAAAAATAATTTTTCTTTTCACAGCTCAACGTTATAAACTTCTGTGAAGCCCCCAGGTGTTCAAAATGCTCACCAAACATCTAGAAAAATTATTTGAGGGCTCTAGTTTCCAAAATGGTGTCACTTGTGGGGGAGCTCCACTGTTTAGGCACCATAGGGGTCTCCAAACGTGACATGGCGTCCGCTAATGATTCCAACCAATTTTGCTGTCAAATGGCGCTCCTTCTCTTCTGAGCCCCGCCATGCGCCCAAACAATTACTTTCCACCACATATGAGGTATCTGCGTACTCAGGAGAAAATGCACAATACATTTTATGGTGCATTTTTTCCTGATACCCTTGTGAAAAAAAAGCTACCTAGTTAAAGCAACCGTTTTGTGGTAAAAAAAAATTTTTTCTTTTCACGGCTCAACGCTATAAACTTCTGTGAAGCCCCCAGGTGTTCAAAGTGCTCACCAAACATCTAGAAAAATTATTTGAGGGCTCTAGTTTCCAAAATGGGGTCACTTGTGGGGGAGCTCCATTGTTTAGGCACCTCAGGGGGTCTTCAAACCCGACATGGCGTCCGCTAATGAGTGCAGCTAATTTTGCACTCAAAAATTCAAATGGCGCTCCTTGCCTTCCGAGCTCTGCCGTGTGTCCAAACATTTGATTTCCACCACATATGAGGTATCTGCGTACTCAGGAGAACATGCACAATAAATTGTATTGTGCACTTTCTCTTTTCTCCCTTGCAAAAATGAAAATTTTATGGCTAAAGTAACATTTTTGTGTTAAAAAGTAAAATTTTCATTTTTTCCTTCCACATTGCTTTGGTTCCTGTGAAGCACCTAAAGGGTTAATAAACTTATTGGATGTGGTTTTGAGCAGTGTGAGGGGTGCAGTTTTTAGAATGGGGTCACTTTTGGGTATTTTCTGTCACCTAGGTCTCTCAAAGTCACTTCAAATGTGATGTGGTCCCTAAAAAAATTATTTTGTAAATTTTGTTGGAAAAATGAGAAATTGCTGATGACCTTTGACCCGTTCTAACTTCCTAACGAAAAAAATATTTGTTTCGAAAATTGCGCTGATGTAAAGTAGACATGTGGGAAATGTTATTTAGTAACTATTTTGTGTGACATATCTCTCAGATTTATGGGCATAAATTTTCAAAGTTTGAAAATTGCGAAATTTTCAAAATTTTCGCAAAATTTCCTAAATTTTCACAAATAAACGCAAAAAATATCGGCCTAAATTTACCACTGACATGAAGTACAATATATCACGAAAAAACAATCTCAGAATTGCTGGGATCCGTTGAAGCGTTCCAGAGTTATAACCTGTCAAAGTGACACTGTTCAGAATTGCAAAAAATGGCCCGGTCATTAGGGTGTTTTAGTGGCCGGGGGTGAAGGGGTTAAGCAGATAAAATTGATTTTTATCAAAACTTCAGCAAGCAGCCAAGTAAGTGACACATCACTGGAATCAGGGTCTCTGCTTATATAGGTCAGTTGGACACACACTACAGGTAGCTTTGTTCCTCCTAATTTATAAACCACATCCTGAAACCATACGCTATTAAATGTTATATATGTAATCTGAAAAGTAGGAAGTATTTATAAAAATGTACAAAAGATGTTACAAATGGAAACAAAACAATACAGCATATACAATTTCATAAAATGAAATAGAAAATTAGGGAACCTGGGTCACAGAAATGGCTTCAGATTTCTGTAAGGAAGGACTCCACTTGAACGTACAGTACAGACCAAATGTTTGGACACACCCTCTCATTCAAAGTTTTCTTTATTTCCATGACTCTGAAAATTGTACATTCACATTGAAGGCATCAAAACTATGAATTAACACATGTGGAATGAAATACTTAAAAAAGTGTGTCTTATATTCTAGGTTCTTCAAAGTAGCCACCTTTTGCTTTGATTACTACTTTGCATACATGTAACAATGTTAAAAAAGGAAGACCCTGATGATGAGGAGAGGGGACACCTCCTGCAACTCACCTGAGGCTGTACTCTATGCTCCCTAACGTCTCTATACGGGTCCTTGCTCCCATTGTCATCATGTGACTAGGCCTTTGCTCACCCTGATCTCACCTTGGCTAGTGAGAAGGATGGCAAAAGCAGTAGTATCACCACTCCAATAATACAACACAAGGTAAAGGATACAGAGGGAAAATAGACACAAAAAGTAAAAACACGTCAAGCTCTTCCAATGCAGCAAAACATCACAGCTGCAATAGTCACAACTCCTCAGCTTTTTCCAGAGACAGGTTCCTTCCACTTTTAATAACGACGAGGCGTGATCACAAAATAGATGTACCAGAGATTAAGGCTACAAAGGTTAGCCAGATTAGAAAAAGTACCTAACCCCTACAGCACTAAAAGGAAGTAAATTCACTCAAATCTAGTTGTAGACCTACGAACAATAAGGCGCTGTGACCTTCTGATCCCAGACTCACCAGAGGTCTCCCCAGAGCGGGACACACTCATGACACATTATCCATAACTTCATTCATTTTCAAGTTCATTTTTTCTTGTTCCGTATTGGAGATCTTCTCATATCCTTCTTATTGGTTCTCCTTCCTCCTCTTCATTTTCTGAATTCCAAAATTCTCTGAATGACGTATTAGAATAAATTCTCAGGATTACAGTCTGAAGATTCCAGATCTGTAGATCTTTGCCGCGTCCGTGCAATAGTTATTGTGAGAGCTTTTCTTTAAAATTTACTTTTGTGAAAGAAGGTGTTTGCCCGACATTGTGCTATGAGCCAAATGTCTATCATGGTGCAGAGAAAGGCGGCAATCGCTCTCCACCTAGAAGTGGGACTCCTGGGAAGAACAGGTGACACATTTGGAGTGGGAAAAATATTTGATCAGTGTTAGTCAGAAATAAACTCCATTTTAGTATAGATTATTACTTATGTTGTGCTCTGATCTGGAAGAACAGGAATTGTGAGCACTTTGGGAATTTCACAGAATGGATTGATAAAGGTATAACTAGATTGTCCCCATTATTTAGAGGAATAATTATAATTAATTAATTAATTTTATTCATTTATATACCGCTATTAATTCCACAGCGCTTTACATACATTGGCAACACTGTCCCCATTGGGGCTCACAATCTAGAGTCCCTTTCTGTATGTCTTTGGAGTGTGAGAGGAAACCGGAGCACCCGGAGGAAACCCACAGAAACACGGGGAGAACATACAAACTCCTTACAGATGTTGGAATGAAATATGTACATTGTGTAATGTTCAGCAAAAATTTGGGTAACAGAAGAATGACTTTCACTATCTGCAATTATTATTTTACTTGATAAAGGATAAAAATAAATGGAATTCACTGATAAAGGGGAGAATAGATCAATAGAGAATTAATCAATAGATGTAAGGGGAAGAAAAATACAGAGTTGTCACAATTTTATCGATATTGTTGGATATTTGGCTGACAACATCCACTTGTTACACGCCTGTCCCTTCCCCCGATCTACTGAACTTTCCTGTGCTCCATGTTGGGCTTTGCAAGTAGCCTTTTATATTGTCGGTGCACAGCGACCTGTCTGCAGTCTCCAGAACATCTCCAGACTATCTGTGGCCTCCAGCACCTCAGCTACCAATCTGCCTGTGGCTTCCAGTATGTCTGCCCCTGTCTGAGGTCTCCAGGACGTCTGCAGCTTCCAATACCTCAGTTACCTGTCTGCCTGTGGGTGTCAGTACCTCTGCAGCCTGTCTGCAGTCTTCAGGACTTCTGCTGTATGCCTGTGGTAGATTTTTCCTCTGCTGCTCGTCCCTGGTTTTCCAGGATATCTGCTACATGATGTCCGCTGTCTACCTACAGCTTTCATTACGTCTGACAGGAGAATTTCTTATTAATCAAAGAGATTGGATTGATTTTCTCCAGTTGAAGACTTTATTCCTGTTCAGGGAGAGCTGCCAATAGCTTTGTTAACTTCTAGCCGGTAAGTAGTGAAACTCCGGGAATGTGACAGTAGGATTTTTAGCCTGCAGCTCCTCTACTGAGTACATGCGATGTTCCTCTAGATCAGGGGTGGGCAATTAATTTTCCCATGGGGCCGCATGAGAAATTGGGATGGTTTTAGAGGGCCGGACTAATATAATTAACTCGGTTCTACATATATATATATATATACACACAAACACGCATATATACTGTGCGAGTATAATATATATACACATACACACAATGTATACATACACACACAATCCCCATATACTACATCACTACACCCACTACACCCGCCACATACTACACCTGTAATATACATCAGTATACATTACACCTGTAATAAACTACACCTCTATATACTATACCACTATATATTACATCACTACACCCCTATATACACCTGTAATATGCTACATCACTATATACTACACCTGTAATAAACTGCAGCACATCACTATATACTACACCTGTGATAACCTACATCACTACACCACCATATACTACACTTGTATTATACTACATCACTACACCCCTATATACTACACTTGTATTATACTACATCACTACACCCCTATATACTACACTTGTATTATACTACATCACTACACCCCTATATACTACACTTGTATTATACTACACTCCTATATACTACACCTGTATTATACTACACCACTACACCCCTATAAACACCTGTATTATACTACACCACTACACCTGTAATATACTACACCACTACACCCCATATACACCTGTAATATACTACACCACTACACCCCTATAAACACCTGTATTATACTACACCACTACACCTGTAATATACTACACCACTACACCCCATATACACCTGTAATATACTACACCACTACACCCTTATATACACCTGTAATATACTACACCACTACACCCCTATATACACCTGTATTATACTACACCCCTATATACACCTGTATAATACAGGTGTATATAGGGGTGTAGTGGTGTAGTATAATACAGATGTATATAGGGGTGTAGTATATTACAGGTGTATATAGGGGTGTAGTGGTGTAGTATAATACAGGTGTATATAGGGGTGTAGTATTATACTACACTCCTATATACACCTGTAATATACTACACCCCTATATACACCTGTATTATACTACACCCCTATATACACCTGTATTATACTACACCACTACACCCCTAAATACACCTGTATTATACTACACCCCTATATACACCTGTAATATACTACACCCCTATATACACCTGTATTATACTACACCCCTATATACACCTGTATAATACAGGTGTATATAGGGGTGTAGTATAATACAGGTGTATATAGGGGTGTAGTATTATACTACACTCCTATATACACCTGTATTATACTACGCCACTACACACCTATAAAACTACACCACTACACCCCCCCATATACCACACCTGTAAAACTACATTCCCATATACTAAACCACTACACCCCAAATATTTGTCAAAAGTTACCCCTCTCCTCCAGCCCCCCGCCTGCCCGCCCCCATTGTCCCCGCAGGTTACTAGTAACCACTCACCTCTCTTCTTATCGTTCCCGTCCTCAGACACCTCCGTACGAGCCCCCCGCTGAGCTGCTTCTCCTTCACATGGCCAGGCTGCGCCGACGCTGTATTCCTAGGAGCCCCCGCCGCTGCCTCTCTCCATACGGCCCCCGCCTCTGCAGCTTCTCCTGCCAGGCGGGAACTTTTCAAATGACACACGCGCCGTACTGACGATATCAGGGCGCGCGTGTGTCACAGAGAAAAGTGTCGGGCAAGGAACAGAGGAGAGATTCCTGCGTTCCGCTGCCTACACTGTGCGGAGCTGCAGGATCTGTCCTCTGTTTCCTACCCGACACGCAGCGTGTGATGAGGGTCAGGGCCGGCTCCAGGTTTTTGTGGGCCCCGGGCGGAAGAGTCCCAGTGGGCCCCATCAACACGCAGACACACATACGTACACATACATATTTAAAGACAAACTCACAAAAATACATATAGAACGGACACATCTATGCAGCCATATACACTGACATACATAGATACACATTATACATGCCTACAGACACACAGCTCTGCTACAGACACACATAGCTCTGCTACATATATACATACATAGCTCTGCTACATATATACATACATACACACATAGCTCTGCTACATATATACATACATACACACATAGCTCTGCTACATATATACATACATACACACATAGCTCTGCTACATATATACATACATACACATTGCTCTGCTACATACACATAGCTCTGCTACATACATACACACATAGCTCTGCTACATACACACATAGCACTGCTACATATATACATACATACACACATAGCTCTGCTACATACATACACACATAGCTCTGCTACATATATACATACATACACACATAGCTCTGCTGCATACATACACACATAGCTCTGCTGCATACATACACACATAGCTCTGCTACATACATACACACATAGCTCTGCTACATATATACATACATACACACATAGCTCTGCTGCATACATACACACATAGCTCTGCTGCATACATACACACATAGCTCTGCTACATACACACATAGCACTGCTACATATATACATACATACACACATAGCTCTGCTACATATATACATACATACACACATAGCTCTGCTACATACATACACACATAGCTCTGCTACATATATACATACATACACATTGCTCTGCTACATACACACATAGCTCTGCTACATACATACACACATAGCTCTGCTACATACACACATAGCTCTGCTACATATATACATACACACATAGCTCTGCTACATATATACATACACACATAGCTCTGCTACATATATACATACACACATAGCTCTGCTACATACATACACACATAGCTCTGCTACATACATACACACATAGCTCTGCTACATACATACACACAGCTCTGCTACATACACACATAGCACTGCTACATATATACATACATACACACATAGCTCTGCTACATATATACATACATACACACACACATAGCTCTGCTACATACATACACACATAGCTCTGCTACATATATACACACATAGCTCTGCTACATACATACACACATAGCTCTGCTACATACATACACACATAGCTCTGCTACATACATACACACATAGCTCTGCTACATATATACATACATACACATTGCTCTGCTACATACACACATAGCTCTGCTACATACATACACACATAGCTCTGCTACATATATACATACATACACACATAGCTCTGCTACATATATACATACATACACACATAGCTCTGCTACATACATACACACATAGCTCTGCTACATATATACATACAGACAGACACACACGCGGCTCTGGGGCCCAGCACATACGGCATCGGGGAGGTGGGGGGGGTTGGGGGGTTTGCAGGGAATACACCTAGGGGGGGAGAAGAGCCCATACAGCTCACCAGGGCCCATAAATCGGGGGGGTGGGGAGGGCACATACCGCTCAGGTCACGGTGGAGAGGGGGCCCACACAGCGCCGGAAAGAAGCACTGTGCTGGGGGTCGCTGGCTGGCACTGCAACTCTCATCTGTGGGATGAGCAGGACGCCGGCAGGTAGCTCCGCCCACAGATGAAGTTCAACCAGGAAGTCTTTGCTTCTTAAAGGGACGGCGCCGCAGATTCCTGCCGAGGACTGCGGTCCCCGGACTCGGCCCGGGGACAGCAGAACTAAGGCGAGTGGGCCCCCCGGCTCTCCAGGGCCCCGGCATTTGCCCAGGCACTGATGAGGGCAATCTGACCATGCGCCTCCCGGAGCCTGGAGCTCCGGACAACAGGTCAGATTGCTCTCATCAGTGACCGGCCAGCAAGGACGCCCTGAGCCAGGCGGGCCGGTCACAGAGAGTAGGCGGGCCGGATGTGGCCCGCGGGCCGCCCCTTGCCCAGGTCTGCTCTAGATCAGGGGTGGGGAACCTTTTTACTACCGGGGGCCATTTGGAATTTTCTACCAACCCTTCGGGGGCCACACAAAATTACCAACTTGAAAATTACCTGGCTATATTTGGTCAAACAATCAATTAACTCACCCCTACTGTGGTGGCCGGAGCTGCTTCTCTTTGGTGCAGCTGTGATACTCGGTGATATTGATCATCTTGTTTCTCACAGCTGCTTTTCCAGGTTTGTCTCGGTCTGGAGATGCTGGGGGCATACACATCAAAGGAGACGCTGGGGCGAATAAATTACAGGAGACACTGGGATTACACATCACAGGAGGGGCTTGGGCATATATGTGTTGCCCTGGACAAGCCAGGGGTCACAGATCACAACACCAACACACCCCACACTCCCTGCAGGCACATCAAAGTCAGACACAAAACCCTTGTTGCCTTCCTCCAGGGTCTGATGTCCACACCAGGGGGTGGAGCCAGGCGGTTGGTCTCCACCCACCGAGGAGTTCACTGTCCTGGAGGAGGGAAAAGAGTCAGATTAGTTCAGGAGTTGGAGGAGTGAGGAAGTGAAGTGGTACTAGAGCAAACAAACAGACTGACAGTGTCCGGGTGTGTGGCCCGGGCGAGACAGCAAGGTTGGCAGACGGTGGTGACCGTCTGCAGGAGTGGCCGATTGGAGTCTACCGTAAGGACCGTGGACGGGTGGTGGCCCGGCGGTACCGGACCGGTACACAAAGAGAAGCCAGCACCAGTGGCAGGGGCCTTTCGGACCCCGGCAAGGCTAGGAGTCGCCGTGAAGTTGCCGAATCCGTTAGTGAAGGGGACCTCCGGGTTTCCAAACAGTCAAGTCCCGATAGAAGGCAACAGTCCAACCCAGTGAGAGAGACACCGCCACCGCCAAGGCAACTGTTTCTCAGGGCCAGCGCCTGCGGGCAATAAGGGCTCCCCCGGCTCACATCCAAGTCGGGGAGCGGGTTACCGGTGGGAACCCATCGAAACCGTACAGACAGAGTAGGTGCAGGGAAAAGACTGTCACCGCCAACCTGCAGGGAGCAACAACACCGCAGCCATCCGAGGGACCCGTCCATCCAGCCGCTTGTTTTACCGTGAACTGTGTCATCATCATTGGGCTGAGTGAGTACCTCCGTGCCGTGCGGCACAGCGCTGCCCCTACGACCCTGCACCTCATCAGGCCCCGCAACCCGCCTGTCAGCCATCCCTACCCCATCACCGGGCCCCGGGACAACCAACCCCCTACCCACGGAGGGGAGGATTAACGACCAAAGCTGCTCCCTGTCACCGCTCCCGGGATCCCCGTCCAGAGCAGCGGTGGTGTCTACACAATCACCAGAACCGTGGGTGGCGTCACGGACAATATCCCCAAAACCAAACCACCCCTTTTCACTCACGGGCGAGGAGCGCCGCTCGAGTCCCCGGGATCCGGCCCATCGCTCGAGCCACCGAGCAGCAGCAGCCGCAGAGCAGCGGCAGCCGGACCCGAGCAGTGGGAGAGCGCAGCGTCCCCTCCTCCGCCCGCGACAACTTGGCGTCACGAACAGGATCTTACCGCTCTGCCGTTGGGTAGAGGTGCGCCTTGTTACCGCCGGAGGTGTCCGGCCGGAAAATTTGAAAAGCCGCCATCTTGGGCGCGAAGAGTTCCCGCTCGAGCGTCTCCTCGAGTAGTGGAGGCGCGAAGGCCAAAACCCTGCCCCGATAGAGGAGGGGCCGGAAAGAGACTAGGGGGGACGAAATGGCGGCTGGCCGCATGTGAGCGCGGCTATGGAAGCAGGGACGCCAGGACCCTGCGGCCATTTACTGGTTCCTGGAAGAGGCCGCTGCTAAGGATGCTGATTCCGACCGACAACACCGTGGTCCCCGCGTCTGGCACCGCAGCATGGGTGGAAGTCCGGACCGTCCAGCTAAGCAGCCGTCTGCAGGTCCGCATGCAGCTCCTCCTGGAGGAGTGGGAGGCCGACATGGTGGAAGTGGTGGCGGCCATACGGAGACGCGAGGTGGAGGGAGTCTTGGAAGGGAGGGTAAGTGACCCACGCCCCTGTACCCCTAGTGGGCCGGTCATCGCGGCTGAGGGACCCGGTCCATACCCGCTCGCCCTGCTACCTCCCCCGCTACCCCTGTTGGCTGCTGCTGCCCCGCCACTAGGCCCGCTACCACCACCACCGGTAGCGGTACCCTGCCAATCCACCCCAGCGGACCGACCTGCAGCAGAAGCTCGTGACCGCCCTGATCCGCTTCAAATGGAAGAAGCCGAAGGCTGAGGCCGTCAGCAAAGATGCATCGGAGGCACGGCGGGGATGCAGCTGCCAGGAGGCAGAGCAGGCCATGTCACAGCGGGATCCCTCATTACTGAAGGTGCCGGTCGTAGCCGACACGGAGGGACTCTGGCTGGGTCCGTCCCCCGCACACGCTGAACCGGAGCAAGCAGAAAGTGCTCCAGACTGGGAGCGGCAGCAACGGCAGCTGCGCAGAGAGATCGATGCCCGAGAGGGGTGTAGAGCGGATGTGCATGCCCGCATGTATAGGGAGGAAGATCGCCTGCAGCGAGCTACCATCGGGGTCCAGAGCGGTGCACCACGTGAAGGTGGCACTAGAGCCCCACGAGTGAGAATGGACTGTTGAGCCGCAAAAGGCAGCGGTCCACCGCTGCAAGTTGTCCCCGTTGGGACCAGGAACATTGTGTGTTAAAGTTTGAAAAGTTTTAAAGTTTGAAAATGATAAGTGAATGAAACCGTAGAAAGTCACCTGATTGGCAACTGTGATTTGAAACCGGTCGTAGCCGGCAACTGGTCCCCGTTGGGACCCCCTTCACCTTGCATAGAAACTTCTATGAACAAGCCTGAGAACTTGCAAGGCAAGCACAAACTTGTGGCGTGTAAATAAAAAAATGTTTGTTATGGCTTTCCACCGTTACCGTCTCCGGAGAGGCAGATTGGAGGGAGGGCCCGCAGTGGAGCAGGCTGGGGCCTAGCCACCACCGGAACCGGTGGGTATCCTCTGGGGTTTCCAGGGGCTCCCCATGGACGTGGGTCCCCTGGAAAGGACAGAACCCGCTCGGCCAACTGGTGCAGGACTGGGGTCAAGGGGTGCTGCCTGTTTGCTTAGGGGCAGCATCAGGGCCAGGTTGCTTGGGTGGGTGAGAGAGGAAGCCGTAACCGTTTACCGTAACGTTTTAAGTAAGAGTACCTCCCAATGTGGGAAGAAGTTATTATAATTGTATGTGTGTCACCGTTACCTTTTTCATATTTTTACAGTTGGTGAAAATAAAACCGGTGTTGGACGGGCAGCCCGAGGACGGTCTGCATTAAACTAAGGGGGAATGTGTCGCCCTGGACAAGCCAGGGGTCACAGAACACAACACCAACACACCCCACACTCCCTGCAGGCACATCAAGGTCAGACACAAAACCCTTGTTGCCTTCCTCCAGGGGCTGATGTCCACACCAGGGGGTGGAGCCAGGCGGTTGGTCTCCACCCACCGAGGAGTTCACAGTCCTGGAGGAGGGAAAAGAGTCAGGCTATGTGTCCACGTTGCTTTCTACCTGCTTTTTACCTGCTTTTTTGCTGCTTTTTCAACTGCAGCGTTTAATGCCAAAATGGATGTGTTCTGCTTTTCAAGCAAAGTCTATGGGAATTTGGATTTCTTGTGCCCACTATGCAGTTCAAACTGCAGCCTTTTTCTGGCAGAAATTTGGACAAAAACTCAGCTTTGCAGTGCAAAACCCAAATGGCAAAAACAATTGACATGTCAATTGTTTTTGCCATTTGCGTTTTGAACTGCAAAGCAGAGTTTTTGCCCAAATTTCTGCCAGAAAAAGGCTGCAGTTTGAACTGCATAGTGGGCACAAGAAATCCAAATTCCCATAGACTTTGCTTGAAAAGCAGAACACATCCATTTTGGCATTAAACGCTGCAGTTGAAAAAGCAGCAAAAAAGCAGCAAAAAAGCAGGTAAAAAGCAAGGTGGACACATAGCCTCAGATTAGTTCAGGAGTTGGAGGAGTGAGGAAGTGAAGTGGTACTAGAGCAAACAAACAGATTGACAGCGTCCGGGTGTGTGGCCCGGGCGAGACAGCAAGGTTTGCAGACGGTGGTGACCGTCTGCAGGAGTGGCCGATTGGAGTCTACCGTAAGGACCGTGGACGGGTGGTGGCCCGGCGGTACCGGACTGGTACACAAAGAGAAGCCAGCACCAGTGGCAGGGGCCTTTCGGACCCCGGCAAGGCTAGGAGTCGCCGTGAAGTTGCCGAATCCGTTAGTGAAGGGGACCTCCGGGTTTCCAAACAGTCAAGTCCCGATAGAAGGCAACAGTCCAACCCAGTGAGAGAGACACCGCCACCGCCAAGGCAACTGTTTCTCAGGGCCAGCGCCTGCGGGCAAAAAGGGCTCCCCCGGCTCACATCCAAGTCGGGGAGCGGGTTACCGGTGGGAACCCATCGAAACCGTACAGACAGAGTAGGTGCAGGGAAAAGACCGTCACCGCCAACCTGCAGGGAGCAACAACACCGCAGCTGTCCGAGGGACGCATCCATCCAGCCGCTTGTTTTACCGTGAACTGTCATCATCATTGGGCTGAGTGAGTACCTCCGTGCCGTGCGGCACAGCGCTGCCCCTGCGACCCTGCACCTCATCAGGCCCTGCAACCCGCCTGTCAGCCATCCCTACCCCATCACCGGGCCCCGGGACAACCAACCCCCTACCCACGGAGGGGAGGATTAACGACCAAAGCTGCTCCCTGTCACCGCTCCCGGGATCCCCGTCCAGAGCAGCGGTGGTGTCTACACAATCACCAGAACCGTGGGTGGCGTCACAGACAATATCCCCAAAAACCAAACCACCCCTTTTCACTCACGGGCGAGGAGCGCCGCTCGAGTCCCCGGGATCCGGCCCATCGCTCGAGCCAACGAGCAGCAGCAGCCGAAGAGCAGCGGCAGCCGGACCCGAGCACTGGGAGAGCGCAGCGTCCCCTCCTCCGCCCGCGACATATACATCACAGGAGGGGCTGAGGCATATACTGTACATCACAGGAGGGACTGGGGCATACACATCACAGGGGGGGCTGGGGCATATACTGTACATCACAAGAGGGGCTGGGGCATATACATCACAGGAGGGGCTATGGCATACACATCACAGGAGAGGCTGGGGCTTGTACATCACAGGACAGGCTGGGGGCGTGTACATCACAGGAAATGCTGGGGCATATAAATCACTAGAGGGGCATGGACAGCCCTACCAGTGGCACAGACATGACTGGGGACAAGGACATCACTGGCGGAGGCACGGACAGCACTAGTTGGCAACACGGACAGCACTAGGAGACAGCACTAGGAGGCAGCATGGACAGCACTAGGTGGTAGCACGGACAGCAATAGGTGGCAGCACGGAGATCACTAGGTGGCATCACTGGGGAGGCACAGACAGGACTGGGGGAGCATAGAGCTCACCAGGAGGGCACGGACTGCACTGGGGGCATAGACAGCAGTGGGAGGGTACAGACAGCAGTGGCGAGTACAGAGCACTGGGGGGTACACAGTACTAAGGGGTGGCACCCAGCACTGGGGAGCACTGACAGCATAAGGGGGGCACGGACAGCACTGACCATGGCATAGACAGCACTGGTGGCAGCATGGACAGCATTAGGTGGTGCGGACAGCAGTGGGGGAGAGCATAGACATCACCCAGGGGGGTACAGATAGAACTGGGGGGCACGGACAGAAGTGGGAGGTTACACAGCGCTGAGGGGGGGGTACACACAGTACTAGGGGTAGACACAGCATTAGAGGGTACACACTGTACTGGGGGTACACAGCACTGAGGGGTACACAGTAATAGGGGTACACAGCACTGGGGGGTACACAGTACTAGGGGTACACAGAGCACTGGGGGTACACACAGCACGAGGGAGGTACACACAGTACTAGGGTGTACACAGCACTGAGTGGGGGGGGGGGGCAGCGATGGGTTGAGTACTCACAGTACTGAGGTGGGGGAGGAGGAGTCACACACACACAGCACAGGTCCGGGAGGCCAGTAAATCTGCTGCAGCTATTCTGTGACTTTATTGCAGCGTGCTGCTTATCCCGCCCACCAGAGCATGCTAACACAGGCCGGGGTTAAGCCTAGAATGTATGGGCTGCAGTCAGGTCCTGGAAGGAGCCTGTACATTCTAGCATTTAGTAGTGAGTCTGTTTAGAATGTACGGGCTGAAGTCAGGATCTGGATGGAGCCCATACATTCTAGCATCTACCCACAGGGTATCAGGCAGTAGTATTTAAAGGGCAGGCAGCCGGGAAAAGCGCGGCTGCCGCCAGAGCACTTCATTCCCCAGGAATGTGCCCAGGGGATGCATAAAAAGTTGTCACGGGCCGTATACGGCCTGCGGGCCGGAGGTTCCTCACCCCTACTCTAGATGGATCAAGTGTTTGACAGAATTTATACCCTGAGAATGCCAACGTTAGAAGACAGGGTGAGAGTGACCATGTTGGAAATGTGGATTACCAGTGAGTGGAATAAAGAGCGACATCTGAGGAGAGAGCTGAAAATGCCGGTGTAGTTTTTGCCATGCCCTCCATGTAGAAATCAGAAGAGGGTTTGCTCTCACTTCACTGACAGCTCGGTGTATGGGAGGTGTAAGAGAGCGGGGAGAGCCGGCCCTGGTGTAAGGCAGCACTCCAAGCCATGCTGGGTGTAGTAAGAAGTCCCCCCAACCAATCCATCACCGCCCGGAGCAGAGACGCTAGATTATAGTGTTTAATATCGGGGAAATGTATCCCTCCCTTTCCCTTCAACTGCTGGAGTCATTTATAAGCTATACGGAGTTTTTACCCTCCCAAATATATGAGCGATATAGGTAGCTGATTCGCTTCTCCTCCTTAGGAAGCAAATAGATTGGGAGAGTGTGAAAAAGATAGAATTTCCACATCTTCTCTATCATGTTAATTAGGTTAGCTCTACCCAGATATGAGAAACTGAAGATTTTCCATTTAACCAGAGTGGATTCTAAATTGTCGATATACAATTTGATATTAGTATGATATAATCTGGCCGGGAGCCTCATCACGTTCACTCCCCGATATTTTAAAGAGCAGGTAGTCACTCGATCAGTAAGATGTCATCTGCGAACGCAGCAATTTTTAACTCCCTAGAGCCAGTCTTGCGTCCCCTAAAGGTAGGGGTCTGCAACAGATAACGTAGTAAAGAGTCAATGGAGAGGTTAAATAAAAGAAGTGACAAGGGGCACCCCTGTCTGACTCCTCGGAAGATGTCTACTGATGGTGTTGTATAACTATGTACTGTCACGCAGGTGATTGCATTTGTGTGTACGTAGTGAATTTATTGTTGGAATTTTGGGGGAATCCTCCCCTACCTAAAACCTCACATAAGAGAGGACATGCTTCTTTATCAAAGGCCTTTTCGTCATTCAGACTCATGAGCATTGCAGCCAGTTGCGATGGATCTTGGGCAAGGACAGTAGAGGCGACGGCCAATTGTATGTTTGCCACACTGCTTCGCCCTTGAGTAAAACCCGCCAGGGCCCGGCAGTAGGACCTGTAAGTGGCTTGCCAGAATTTTCGCTAGCATTTTATAATCGTGGTTGAGAAGTGAGATAGGGCGGTAAGACTGTGGCAGTTGTGGGTCTTTTTGTGTCGCCCACCTGTAGCGATCGCCCCAGGGACTTCACTACACCTTCAGGGACGCCACAGGGTCTCCACTTTGGTAATTCTGGCGACAGGTATGTCAGTTTTATATATGTAGGAGTCGTGACGCCACTCACGGTTTGCGGTCAGGGATATGGGTGACCGCCACTGCAGATTTAACGAGCGTCTGGAGCTGATGGAGTCTGCAGTCTGATGGTGTGGCCTCCTGTGAGTGAGGCTGGCCCCAGGGGCTCGGGTGTGAGGAAAAACAGGTCCCAGAATAACTCAGTCTCAGTCCAAGATGTCTTTCAACTGTTCTTTGCTCGCGTTTAGATGTTTTGTGAGGTACCTGGGCGATGCTGAGATTACACCAGGTGAAACCAGGTATCCTTCAGGCTGGTTTAAGGGTAACCATTAACTCGCCTTCCTAGCACTTCTTGTTTCGCATAACCCCTGACTTGAAGTACTGTGGGATTCATCCAGGGAAGTCGCTACTGCCTTTTCTCCCCTTTTTGGCCCGTTTGCCTGCAGCGTGGATCAAGGTAGATGGCTCCAGGCTTGATCTCCCTTATGGGCCTCCTCATTGCTGCTGAGGCTCGGACTCTGTATGGTTGGTGAGGGACTTGTATTTCCCCTCACCGGTAGGTTTAGCAGATCAATAAATGGATGTGTACTCTAGGGACCTGTTCCCCGTGCGTGCCTAGTCACCATAGGTCCCCGTACTCGACTGACTTCCTCAGCGTCTTTCTGACTGACTTGCTGGTAACCGTTCTCCCCCGCTAACGGCTACTACACATGCAGGGTCTGACTCGCGTGTCAGCGCACGTCCCGCTCTAGGCAACTGCCGCGCTTTACTCCCAGACTGGCTCTCCTCCTACTTTTCCTGACAGCCGCTGCAGCCTAGCTTCCAGCCCCTCCCCCTACACCCCTTGCTGAGATGTGGAGGCAAGCCCCCTCTTGGGTCTGCCCAAGGGTCCACTGTCAAGGTGTGGGAGACGTGGTTGCTATGTGTCTGTGCGTACACACCCTATTCCAGCCTTTAGAATTGCCTGGAAGCACTGACCCAGCATGGGTGCAGTACTCAGTGGTGCCTGACCAGGTCAGGGGCGCCACATTTTCATACATCAGCAGATACAGAATCGTGAGTACAGAGAACTACAATTACTGATAATATCCAGCTATTAATATGAGAATAAAATTCCTATAACACGATTATAATGAACACAGAATATTGAATATTAATATGAGATTAACATTTCCATGACAACCTCATGTTGTGAGCCCCTAACAGAATCCAAGACCATGGCTCCCAATGGCGCAGTTACACACTCTTTTGGGAGAGTCACTTTGAGGGGTCCTGTCACCCCCCTGTCCTGGGTCTGGGCTCTTCTCCCTACACCCCGGGCTGCTGAACTTTCCTGTGCTCCACATTGGGCTTTGCCAGTATCCAGCGTGCTCCATGTGTGGAGCTTCCGAGGCCTATATAAAGCCGATCAAGACATAGACCTGTGCCTTGTAGTGAGACTGTTATTATGTGCACAGCGACTGTCTGTGGTCTCCAGGACGTCTCCTGCTGCGGCTTCTTCTGCTGCTCGTCCCCGATCTTCCAACACCTCTGCTAATGTCTGATTACAGCTTCCAGTGCCGCACTTTATGACCCCCTGACATAAACCTCCCCTCATCCAGCACCATGACACCCAGCACAGCAGAGCCCTGCATACACTGAGGAGCTGACCATGTGACCCCTGACTCCTCCCCTCCATGTGACATCATCACAGGTCCTGTAAGCACAGAGCAGCCATATATCTAGTGTGCGGCTCTGCAGGTGGAGGTAGGTGCAGGGTATTATATATCTAGTGTGCGGCTCTGCAGGTGGAGGTAGGTGCAGGGTATTATATATCTAGTGTGCGGCTCTGCAGGTGGAGGTAGGTGCAGGGCATTATATATCTAGTGTGCGGCTCTGCAGGTGGAGGTAGGTGCAGGGTATTATATATCTAGTGTGCGGCTCTGCAGGTGGAGGTAGGTGCAGGGTATTATATATCTAGTGTGCGGCTCTGCAGGTGGAGGTAGGTGCAGGGCATTATATATCTAGTGTGCGGCTCTGCAGGTGGAGGTAGGTGCAGGGTATTATATATCTAGTGTGCGGCTCTGCAGGTGGAGGTAGGTGCAGGACATTATATATCTAGTGTGCGGCTCTGCAGGTGGAGGTAGGTGCAGGGTATTATATATCTAGTGTGCGGCTCTGCAGGTGGAGGTAGGTGCAGGGTATTATATATCTAGTGTGCGGCTCTGCAGGTGGAGGTAGGTGCAGGTTATTATATATCTAGTGTGCGGCTCTGCAGGTGGAGGTAGGTGCAGGGTATTATATATCTAGTGTGCGGCTCTGCAGGTGGAGGTAGGTGCAGGTTATTATATATCTAGTGTGCGGCTCTGCAGGTGGAGGTAGGTGCAGGGTATTATATATCTAGTGTGCGGCTCTGCAGGAGGAGGTAGGTGCAGGGTATTATATATCTAGTGTGCGGCTCTGCAGGAGGAGGTAGGTGCAGGGTATTATATATCTAGTGTGCGGCTCTGCAGGTGGAGGTAGGTGCAGGGTATTATATATCTAGTGTGCGGCTCTGCAGGTGGAGGTAGGTGCAGGGTATTATATATCTAGTGTGCGGCTCTGCAGGTGGAGGTAGGTGCAGGGTATTATATATCTAGTGTGCGGCTCTGCAGGTGGAGGTAGGTGCAGGGTATTATATATCTAGTGTGCGGCTCTGCAGGAGGAGGTAGGTGCAGGGTATTATATATCTAGTGTGCGGCTCTGCAGGAGGAGGTAGGTGCAGGGTATTATATATCTAGTGTGCGGCTCTGCAGGTGGAGGTAGGTGCAGGGTATTATATATCTAGTGTGCGGCTCTGCAGGTGGAGGTAGGTGCAGGGTATTATATATCTGGTGTGCGGCTCTGCAGGTGGAGGTAGGTGCAGGGTATTATATATCTGGTGTGCGGCTCTGCAGGTGGAGGTAGGTGCAGGTTATTATATATCTGGTGTGCGGCTCTGCAGGTGGAGGTAGGTGCAGGGTATTATATATCTAGTGTGCGGCTCTGCAGGAGGAGGTAGGTGCAGGTTATTATATATCTAGTGTGCGGCTCTGCAGGTGGAGGTAGGTGCAGGGTATTATATATCTAGTGTGCGGCTCTGCAGGTGGAGGTAGGTGCAGGGTATTATATATCTAGTGTGCGGCTCTGCAGGTGGAGGTAGGTGCAGGGTATTATATATCTAGTGTGCGGCTCTGCAGGTGGAGGTAGGTGCAGGGTATTATATATCTGGTGTGCGGCTCTGCAGGTGGAGGTAGGTGCAGGGTATTATATATCTGGTGTGCGGCTCTGCAGGTGGAGGTAGGTGCAGGGTATTATATATCTGGTGTGCGGCTCTGCAGGTGGAGGTAGGTGCAGGGTATTATATATCTGGTGTGCGGCTCTGCAGGTGGAGGTAGGTGCAGGGTATTATATATCTGGTGTGCGGCTCTGCAGGTGGAGGTAGGTGCAGGGTATTATATATCTGGTGTGCGGCTCTGCAGGTGGAGGTAGGTGCAGGGTATTATATATCTGGTGTGCGGCTCTGCAGGTGGAGGTAGGTGCAGGGTATTATATATCTGGTGTGCGGCTCTGCAGGTGGAGGTAGGTGCAGGGTATTATATATCTAGTGTGCGGCTCTGCAGGTGGAGGTAGGTGCAGGGTATTATATATCTAGTGTGCGGCTCTGCAGGTGGAGGTAGGTGCAGGGTATTATATATCTAGTGTGCGGCTCTGCAGGTGGAGGTAGGTGCAGGGTATTATATATCTAGTGTGCGGCTCTGCAGGAGGAGGTAGGTGCAGGGTATTATATATCTAGTGTGCGGCTCTGCAGGTGGAGGTAGGTGCAGGGTATTATATATCTAGTGTGCGGCTCTGCAGGTGGAGGTAGGTGCAGGGTATTATATATCTAGTGTGCGGCTCTGCAGGTGGAGGTAGGTGCAGGGTATTATATATCTAGTGTGCGGCTCTGCAGGTGGAGGTAGGTGCAGGGCATTATATATCTAGTGTGCGGCTCTGCAGGTGGAGGTAGGTGCAGGGCATTATATATCTAGTGTGCGGCTCTGCAGGTGGAGGTAGGTGCAGGGTATTATATATCTAGTGTGCGGCTCTGCAGGTGGAGGTAGGTGCAGGGCATTATATATCTAGTGTGCGGCTCTGCAGGTGGAGGTAGGTGCAGGGTATTATATATCTGTGTGCGGCTCTGCAGGTGGAGGTAGGTGCAGGGTATTATATATCTAGTGTGCGGCTCTGCAGGTGGAGGTAGGTGCAGGGCATTATATATCTAGTGTGCGGCTCTGCAGGTGGAGGTAGGTGCAGGGTATTATATATCTGTGTGCGGCTCTGCAGGTGGAGGTAGGTGCAGGGTATTATATATCCTGTGTGCGGCTCTGCAGGTGGAGGTAGGTGCAGGGTATTATATATCTAGTGTGCGGCTCTGCAGGTGGAGGTAGGTGCAGGGTATTATATATCTAGTGTGCGGCTCTGCAGGTGGAGGTAGGTGCAGGGTATTATATATCTAGTGTGCGGCTCTGCAGGTGGAGGTAGGTGCAGGGTATTATATATCTAGTGTGCGGCTCTGCAGGTGGAGGTAGGTGCAGGGTATTATATATCTAGTGTGCGGCTCTGCAGGTGGAGGTAGGTGCAGGGTATTATATATCTAGTGTGCGGCTCTGCAGGTGGAGGTAGGTGCAGGGTATTATATATCTAGTGTGCGGCTCTGCAGGTGGAGGTAGGTGCAGGGTATTATATATCTAGTGTGCGGCTCTGCAGGTGGAGGTAGGTGCAGGGTATTATATATCTAGTGTGCGGCTCTGCAGGTGGAGGTAGGTGCAGGGTATTATATATCTAGTGTGCGGCTCTGCAGGTGGAGGTAGGTGCAGGGTATTATATATCTAGTGTGCGGCTCTGCAGGTGGAGGTAGGTGCAGGGTATTATATATCTAGTGTGCGGCTCTGCAGGTGGAGGTAGGTGCAGGGTATTATATATCTAGTGTGCGGCTCTGCAGGTGGAGGTAGGTGCAGGGTATTATATATCTAGTGTGCGGCTCTGCAGGTGGAGGTAGGTGCAGGGTATTATATATCTAGTGTGCGGCTCTGCAGGTGGAGGTAGGTGCAGGGTATTATATATCTAGTGTGCGGCTCTGCAGGTGGAGGTAGGTGCAGGGTATTATATATCTAGTGTGCGGCTCTGCAGGTGGAGGTAGGTGCAGGGTATTATATATCTAGTGTGCGGCTCTGCAGGTGGAGGTAGGTGCAGGGTATTATATATCTAGTGTGCGGCTCTGCAGGTGGAGGTAGGTGCAGGGTATTATATATCTAGTGTGCGGCTCTGCAGGTGGAGGTAGGTGCAGGGTATTATATATCTAGTGTGCGGCTCTGCAGGTGGAGGTAGGTGCAGGGTATTATATATCTAGTGTGCGGCTCTGCAGGTGGAGGTAGGTGCAGGGTCTCTGTTATTTTGGGGTCATCATTATCATTAACCCCTTCATTTCACAACTATTTTTAACTTTAACCAGTTCAGGACCAGTTTCCTGCTCTTCCCTGACCGGCTCATTTACATTCAGTTTAACCCCTTAAGGACGTGGCCAGTTTTGTACTTCATGACTCGGCCATTTTTTGCAGTTCTGACCAGTGTCACTTTGACAGGTTTCGAGAGGTAACGCCAAAAAGTGGACCTCACAGTTTATTAGCCACTTTCTTATGAGCGCGGTGATTCCCCACATGTGGTCAGAAACCTCTGTTTGGACAAATGGAAGGGCTCGGAATGAAAGGAGCAATATTAGAATTGTGGAAAGCAAATTTGGCTGAAATAGATTGTGGGTCCCATGTAGCATTTGTAGGGCCCCTAAGGTATCTAAACAGCAGAAACCCCCCAAGTGACCCCATTCTGGATACTTGACCCCTCGAGGAATTTCTCTAGATGTTTGGTGAGCACTTTGATCCCCGCAGGCTTCACAGAATTTTATAACGTTGAGCCGTGAAAATAAAAAAAAAATAAAAAATTACCACAAAATTATTACTTCAACCAGATAGCTTTTTTCACAAGGGTATCCAGATAGCTTTTACAGTGGAACCTTGGTTAACGAGAACAATCCGTTCTGGGATGTGCTTGTTAACCAAGTTACTCATTCAGCAAAGCAAGATTTCCCATAGGAAATAATGCAAGCTCAGACAATTCGTCCCACAACTTGTTAAATGTCCTATCCTGGTCCCCTATTGTGCCATTCCACACACGTACAAACACGCACACACACATATATATTGTTCTCACCTTACCTTCCATTCCATCGACAGCCTCCTGGATTTTGCAATTCACCGGTACAAGATGTGTATCGGGTAACCATTGCGATGAGGGAGGAACTTCCGCTGCCAGAGCGCTGATGTCAAAGGCAGCAACCACTTGACTCTGATTGGCCAGCGCGCTGCCTTTGAGTAGCGGCTGACAGCGGAAGTTCCACCGTCGTCTCGATGGTTACCCGATACACATCCTGTAGTGGCGAACTACAAGAATCATGAGGCCGGCGATGGAACGGAAGGTAATGTGAGCATAACATGTGTGTGTATGTGCGTGTTTGTGCGGACTGCAAGAGCGGGTTAGAGCGCGGTGGATGTACAGACCCGGAAGTGTGTGCAGTGAGTATTTTGCTCGTACGGCAAAGCTTGCTTGCAAACTGAGTTACAAATTTACAGCAAGCTTTGCTCATTAAGCAAAATACTTGCTAACTGGGTTACTCGTTAAACGAGGTTCCACTGTATTCACAAGGGTAACAGAAAAATTGTGCCATAAAATTTATTGTGCAATGTCTCCTGAGTAGGCAGATACCTCATATGTGATGGAAATCAACTGTTTGGGAACATGGCAGGGCTCGGAAGGGAAGAGGCGCCATTTGACTGTAAAATTTGCTGAATCATTAGCAAACTCCATGTCGCGTTTGGAGAGCCCCTGAGATACCTCAACATTAGAGCTTCCCATATGTGACCCCATTCTGAAAACTAAACCCCTCAAGGATTTTATCCAGGGGTATATTGAGCATTTTAAACCCACAGGTACTTCACAGAATTTGATAACCTTAGGTCATTATATTGAAAATTTTCATTTTTTTTAACAAAAATGTTGCTTTAGCACCAAATTTCTCACGTTTTCAAGAGGAAACACCAAAACGTAGACCTCACAGTTTGTTATACAAATTGTTAAGAGCTCAGTGATACCCCACATGTGGCCAAAAAAATTCTATTTGGACAAACAGGAGAGCTTGGAACAGAAGGAGCACTATGTGAATTTTGGAAAAGTTTAAATAAATTGCGGTAACCATGTTGCATTTGCAGGGCTCCTAAGGTACCTATACAGCGGAAACCTCTAAAAGTGACCCCATTTTGGACACTAGACCACTCAAGAATTTTATTCAGGGGTATAGTGAGCAGATAGTTCACAAAAATGTTGCTGTAGCGCCAAATTTCTCACTTTTCGGCTGTGTTCCCACGATTCGTTGACACTGCATCTAAGACACAGTGTCAGTCCTTCTGCGCAGATGCCAGTGTTGTCCACACGAGAATGCAGCTGCCCGTGCTCCTGATCCGGGCTCAGGCCGCTGTGGACTTTATTCTCCCTGCAAAGAACACACTCATCTTCACATCATAAACTGACATCCTGCGTCTCAGGAAGCCGCACCGCTGGTCAATTTATGCTGCAGAGAAAAGAAGCACATCATCTTAGTCAAAACACTCTGCGTCCAAACCGCTGCAAGTCCTGATCGTGGGCACTAAGCCCAATAAGCTAGGATGGATGGATGGCTGTCTAGATAAATAGATGTCAAACACATATATAATGTCCCACCCCCCTTCATATTCTAAGCTGGTACCCTTTAGTAGCTTTCATGTGGCACTAAATTGTGTTTGACATTGTATTTAGCCCCCCCCAAAAAAAACAAAAAAACAGCTTCACCTTAGCTGGTAATCCAAAATGGAGGTGTCTCCATGCTGTTTATTTTAAATTTTTTATAAATAATTAAAAAAAAAGTGGGGTCCCCCCCCAAATTGGATTACCAGCCAGGGTATAGTGGACAGCTGTGGTCTGGTATTCTCAGGGTGGAAAGAACTATGGTTATTTGGCCCTTCCCAGCCTAAAAATAGCAGGCCGCAGCCGCCCAGAAGTGGCGCATACATTAGATGCGCTAATCCTGGTGCGTCGCACGGCTCTTCCCGTTGCCCTGGTGTGGTGGCAAATGGGGTAATAAATGGGGTTGTTGAGGTTAGGGTATGATGTCATGGCGTCTTTCAGATACCCGACATCACTAACCTAGTCAGTAGTAAAAAACAAAAGATTCTCTCACATTCCCTCCTTCACCAATTTATTGAAAAGAAAAAAAAAATCCGGTCTGCCGTAATCCATTTTGGAGGTCCTATGACGACTCTGGACCTTCCAGAATATGGGGGGCACACTCAGAGAACATATCCCCCATTTTCTGGAAGTGCAAACCCTCCATGTGAAGAGTGTGGTTGCAGTGATGCTGCACTCACACTCCTTGGGTCCACAGCATGGCAGTGTGAGCTGCAGTAAGCTCAGTGTCACTACTATTAGGGAGACGGCTGAGAACCGCTCTGCGCATGTGGCCAGGATCTTCTGAGAAGGAAGAGGAGGAATCGTGGGGGATCGTCACTGCAGGAGGTAACGGGAGCCCGGGGAATGACAGGGGGGTGACTTGGCAGGACATGGGGAGAACTTTGAAGTTGCATCTAACATGTCAGATGTGACAGAACTCAGAGGAGGAGGATGAGCGCAGTGTGCGCGCCGGACATTTTAGATGATCGGGTGGGGGCGTGGGACTGGGGGGGCACTTTGGCCACATCGGAGGACCGAGGGAGGAGATTTATCTCCCATCTGTCATGATTGATTATGCCAGGTGGGAGATAAATCATTTTTTTCAGCCTGAATCGTGATCTCCAGGGTCTTAGCTACCCCCCGATAGCTGAAACCATGGAGATTTTTCGATGCTGGGGGACGGTATACATTTTATTTCTTGCCGTCGTTTTGAAACAGCGGATCAGAATAAGTACCTTTTTCTGCCACCGTTTTAATCCGTAAGGCTGTCATAAAGGGGTTAAAGATCTGTGAAAATCTTTTTCCTTGTTCAGATATTCAAGTAAATGTTGCATCTTTTCTCGTGATTTCCTCGGCTTCATTTTCATGTTACTGTCGTCGTCTTTATTGTTTTTGCTTTCATGATGAGGCTGAAGTTGGTTTCTTATTCGGCAATTTTTTTTTTTTTCACGGTTTTTAGCAACAAAAATAAAAAATGAGAACAATATAATCCCCTGCAGTGCGGAGCCCGGATGTGAATACACTGAAAAGCACCAACAAAAATGATAAAACTGGTACAAAAATAGGCATCAAAGTGGCACCGAAGGGCGTTGTGGAAAGGGTTAAATGGCCTTTTGATCACTGATCTATATAGGTAAAGCCATAATAATTTGAGAATAGACTGAAATCAGAGAACAATGGCGGCTTTCCCTTTGTGATTACTAATTAGTGACACAAACCCATTTACATCAGCCGGAAGAGAACTTTACAGAACACCAGTTACTTATTCACGTCTGTAAAATTGGCTATTTGCTCACTTTAATGCCAGTTCTGATGCCCAGAACCCATTTGGGCCGGGCTGGAGTGACCTGAATCTGATGCGAGACATCACAATATAATGGTGGTGTGAGATCAGTGACCCAAGGTCATTTAACCCTTTCCAAAACGCCCTTTGCTGCCCACTTTGATGCCCATTTTTTGTGCCAGTTTCATCATTTTTGTTGCTGCTTTTAAGTGTATTCACATCCGGACTCCGCGCTGTATTGTATTATATTATCGTGAATATTTTTTACGTTTGTTGTTAAACCTGTAAAAAGAAAAATAGAAAAAAATTCAAATAAGAAACAACTTCAACCCCAAATAAGAAACTGGACCAATAAGAAACCAACTTCAGCATCGAGTTTTTATTGCTGATGTTGAGCGATACTGGTGGGAAAATAAGGGCAATGTCTGTTATTACCACATATACCCTGCCCCCGCAGTGACTGACAGACGCTCAGCATTGGAACCTGCTGTCAATTAGGCTGCTTTCACACATCCGTTTTTTGCCATCAGGCACAATCCGGTTTGTGCCTGATGCAACAGATCCGTCGCAGATTGTATAAAAACTGATGCGACGAAACCAGTAAAAAACTGATCCGTTTTTGTTTTTTTTTTTCTTTTTCATGTCAAAAGAAGAGGGAGAGACTTCATCATCACCACACACCCCGGCACTACCGCTCCCTTCATCACCGCACACCCCGGCACTACGACCCCCATCATCACCGCACACCCTGGCACTACCGACCCCATCATCACCGCACACCCCAGCACTACCGCCCCCATCATCACAGCACACACATCGGCACTACTGCCCCCATCATCATTGCACACACGCAGGCACTACCGCCCCATTCATCATCGCACACATGCAGGCACTACCGCACCCATCATCACCACACACACAGGCACTACCGCAGCTATCATGACCACACACACACAGGCACTACCGCAGCTATCATGACCACACACACACAGGCACTACCGCAGCTATCATGACCGCACACACGCAGGTGCTACCGCTCCCATCATCACCACACACACACAGGCACTACCGCCCCCATCATCACCGCACACACACAGGCACTACCGCTCCCATCATCACCGCACACACACAGGCACTACCGCACCCATCATCACCGCACTCACCGACACTACCTGAGTGACGCCACCGCTGACAGCACGACTCACTTCAGTTGCTACGTGGAGCTGACAGAGAGCGATCACGGTCTGTGGCCGCTCTCTGTCAGCTTCCGATGTAGCAGAGCTGAAAGCGTCGTGGGACCTCTGTGGATTACGTCGGACCTGAAGGGGTATTTGGGGATTTTAATAAAGTGGTGAAAGAGGGTGGTTTTTTTGCCTTTTATTTCCAATAAAGGATTTTTTTCGGTGGTATGTGTTTATTTACTTTCACTTACAGGTTAATCATTGTGGGTGTCTCATAGATGCCTGCCATGATTAACCTAGGACTTACTGGCAGCTATGGACTGCTATTAACTCCTTATTACCCCGATTGTCACCGCACCAGGGTAATTCGGGATGAGCCGGGTAGAGTCCCCGGACTGTCGCATCTAATAGATGCGGCAATTCTGGGTGGCTGCTGGCTGATATTTTTAGGCTGGGGGGGCTCCCCATAACGTGGGGCTCCCTATCCTGAGAATACCAGCCTTCACCCGTGTGGCTTTATCTTGGCTGTTATCAAAATTGGGGGGGGGGGGGCACACGCCGATTTTTTTTTTTTTTTTTTTTTTTTTTAATTAGTTATTGTACTGCACTACATAGACCCGCCCACCGGCGACTGTGATTGGTTGCAGTGAGACAGCTGTCACTCAGCGTGGGGTCGCATCTGAATGCAACCTATCATGGGCGCCAGTGGGCGGTGGAAGCAGTGAATTCGAGATGGAATAATGAGCGGCCGGCATTTTCAAAAGCAGGAGATGTCGCCAGAGCAATGTGACAGCTGTGCAGCGCCGCACCCGTTATCGGTGAGTATGAAAGAGGGGTTGAGAGGGAGAGACCGACATCTACAGAGATGGAGAGAGACCGGCAGACAGAGGGAGGCCAGAAATGAATTCACATCTCATCTGAGCATGCTCAGATTAAAAAACGGATCCATCACTGGAATGCGTTTTTTTTCCGGATGACGCCGGATCCGGCGCCCATAGGCTTCCATTATACAACATCCCGGATGGTGCCGGATCCGTCTTGGTCTGTTTTTTTGCTGGAGACAAAAACGCTGCATGCTGCGTCCTTTCCGGCAGCCGGACCAAGAGAATTCGCCGGATTCGGCGGTCGCCGCATGCAACACAAGGCCATCCGACACAATCCGGCGTTAATACAAGTCAATGGGGAATAAAACAGATCCGTCACCGGATCCGTTTTATCCGTTTTTCGACATATTGTGCCTGACGGCAAAAAACGGATGTGTGGAAGCAGCCTTAGTGGTGAGAGCACGTATACAACCACTGATCACTGTATACTGAGCAATGACTAAAACCTCATCGGGGCCATCCCTATGACTGAAAGCCGGATACAGTCATATTATATGTTTATAACCACATGTAAATATTTCTTAGCTATTTTGTAACACTTCTTATTTTGTATATATGGCGGATTTTTACCTGGTCGGGGCTGTCAGGTTGGTCTAAATCAGATCATTTAGATATATTGGATGGTAGCCAAATTGGATGGTAAGACTGCAGTCCGAATGCAATTGACACAGAGTCAATAATGAGCCTGGGTAAAAATGCAAATACCATAAGTTTATGGAACAAATCACTCATATTTATGCACAGGTAGGTGTGTAGACGTGTATGTGTGGACGTGTTAGCCATAGTCCATTATGATCTAATAAGTATGATCTAATATTACGCGTGACATCTGCAGTTTCTGATCAATATGCTGAATGTAGCAATAATTGTGCTTAGCAGCTTGTTTATTAGTAATAAAATCATAGTTGTGCCCGGTACAAGCTGTTACTTGTGTAAAAGTCACGGGAGAGTCTGCAGGTCATTGTGACAAATTAAACTGTATTATCTATAGTGGTTTCTGGAAAAGGGGTCTTACTGCCCTATCAGGGCTAATAACGGAGGTTTGGATTCACAGTAGTATTTTCCTATATCTCACATATTCCGAGGGTGGGGGTCGGGGGGGGGGGGGGTCAGTTCAGTATTTAAGTATTTTTAATTTACTTCTTAGCAGTGACCACATGACCTCTGTGTATGGGGAGGAAGCACAGTCAGCTCTTTCCACCTTGAAAATAAGACCTACCCGGAAATTAAGCCCTAGTGGGATTTTTTTAATGCTTTTTTGACTATACTATAATTAAAATATAAGCCCCACTCTAAAAATAAGCCTTAGTTGCGTTTCCATAGGGAAGTGTCCAAGCATCTAAAAAAGTTAAAGAATACAGCAGGACTCTTCATCAAAGAAAGCAGACTGACCCCCCCAAAAGAAAAATCGAACTTACCAGACCCCAAACAATTACAGTTGACAAGTACCGATGGTGTCTGGGCTCTCACACAGAGATCTGTGTCGGTGTCAGGTCCCTTGCTGTTCCAGCTGCATTGCACCGCAGAGCTGTGTATACAGTGACAGAGAAGGCAGAGGCAGTAATAAACCGTCTCTGCCTTATGTAGAGATGGACGGATTTCCTCTCCGTTGCTACATGTTTGTGTATAGAAGCACTGCTATGTAATGACATTGTAGAACATCACTGCAGAGTAGGAGTCAGATGGCCCGGATGTTTAACCCCTTCACCTCCGGCCAATTTTTCGGGGGGGTTTATTGTTTTTTTTCGCTCTTCTTCTTGTGAGAGCTGTAACTTTTTTATTTTTCAGTCAATTTTGCCATGTGGGGCTTGTTTTTTGTGGAACAAGTTGTACTTTTCAATGAAACCATGAATTTTTCCATATAGTGTTCTGGAAAACAGCAAAAAAATTCCAAATGCAGAAAAATTGCAAAAAAAACTGTGATTGCACGATTGTTTTTCAGATATTGTATTCTCTGTGTTTACTGTATAGAAAAACTGATGTGTCGGTGTGATGCCTGAGGTCGGTACAAGGTCGTAGACCTCAAAGATGAATAGGTTTACTTTTATCTAAGGAGCTAAAAAAAATCTAAAGTTTGTCCAAAAAAGTGGTGGACATTTTGCGCCATTTTCCGCAACCCGTAGCGTTCCCATCATCTATGGCTCAGTGACGGCTTATTTTTTATGTCTCGAGCTGGTTTTTAATGGTACCGTTTTTGTGCAGATACCACAGTTTGATCGCCTGTTATCGCATTTTGCTCAAAATTTACGGCGACCAAAAAACGTAATTTTGGTGTTTGCCATTTTTTTTTTTTGCCGCTATGTTTATCAATCAGATGAATTGGTTTGATATTTTGATAGATCAGGCCTTTCTAAACGCGGCGATACCAAATGTGTGTATATTTTTAATTTTTTTAACCCTTTCATTGTCAATGGGGTGAAAGGAGCGTGATTTGAACTTTTAGGGGTTTTTTTTTTTAATTTTTGAAAACTTTTTTTTTTTTACTTATTTTTATTTTACTAGTTCCCCTAGGGGGCTATAAGGATCAGCAGTCTGATCGGTCATTCATTTCTCCCGATCCGAACAGCAGCGGTCAGATCAGGAAAAATACTGATCTCCTGTAACCTGCAGTACTTGGCTGCTTGTTACAGGACCTAAGTCATGTGAGCTACAGGAGTCATCATAGGACCTGTACTACCATGACAACCATCAGATCCACATGATCAGGTCACGTGACTTCCGGTGGAGGCCTATGAGTAAAGTTTTATGGAGATTGCGATTATACTGGGTCTGTCATTTTGACAGCGCCATTTAAGGGGTTAACAGGCATGGTACCTCCTAGGCACACATCTCAGCTGTACAAATCAGCTGAGATGTGCGCCTATCTCCGCCAGCTGGTGGCAGCAGCAAGAAGGAATTAACACTATGACAGCTGTGACTTAATTTTACTGCCCGCGGTCGTTAAGGGGTTAAAGTCTACGAGCACCGAAACCAGTTTAGAATATCTAAACTTTATTTACATAATTTTTCTAGTTTAGGAGTTAAATATAATGTGGGCACATTTTGTAATTGGGATAATTTTCACTATTTTACTGCCTTCATACAAGAAATGGGTGGTAAATTGTGCGTCAGCGAGTGCAGAGATCCGTACACCATGTGTGGCCCCTCTTCTTCTGTTAGAAACAAGAATACATCGAATCCTAATTCCATTCCCAGTTCTTAACCGAAAAACTGGGAAATTATTTATTTTTGCACTTTTGTATTTTCCTACTCTTAAGGCCCTGTCACACACACAGATAAATCTGCGGCAGATTTGTGGATGCAGTGAAATTGTGGACAATCAGTGCCAGGTTTGTGGCTGTGTACAAATGGAACAATAAGTCCATGATTTCACTGCAACCACAGATCTGCCAAAGATTTATGTCTGTGTGTGACGGGGCCTTTATTCCGAGAGCAATTACTCTTTTATTTTTCCATTCAGATTGTCATGAAGGATTGTGGGTTTTTTTTTTATAAAGATAATGTGCTACTTTTATCGGTCGGTTTTACTACTTACATAGCACATTTCATGTTGAATTTTTTTTCCTACTCAAATGATATCTCACCTCTCTTATCTCCATTAATTTTACATATGGGCTCATCTCCTTCCCATTCAGGTCCTTACAATATCGGATCCTCTCAGTGGTTTTAATCTATATAAGAGAATTCTCCTGATTGCCCCGTGAAGGATGGATATGGACAGGGACAAGATGGCGGAGAGGATATTACACCTCACCCTAGAGATCCTTTTCCGGCTTACTGGAGAGGTGAGAGATTCTGATGACGTCACATTACATCATTCTTATCTATGGGAATAACAGATGGACAGAACTGGAGAGGTGAGGACTCTGGAAATGTCTGGAGTGAGATTTATTACTGTGTCTCTCCATAACCAGGATTACACAGTAGTGAAGAAGACCTCTAGTGAGCGCTGTCAGGCCCCTGTGTCTGAGGGATGGGGAAGACCCCTGAGCCCAATCACGGGGCCTCCACCTCACCCCCCGATACATGAGGACATCAATGACCAGAAGATCCTAGAACTCACCTACAAGATGATTGAGCTGCTGACTGGAGAGGTGACACTGCTGGGAATGCTGGGACATTATACAGTAACGCTATGAAGGGATCGGGGGTGACGGTATCATTGTATATGTCAGGTTCCTATAAGGTGTCAGGACGTCACCGTCTATTTCTCCATGGAGGAGTGGGAGTATTTAGAAGGACACAAAGATCTGTACAAGGACGTCATGATGGAGGTTCCCCAGCCCCTCACATCACCAGGTAATAGACAGGACTAAATACACACGGCCTATAATTATCTGTATGTAAGGAATGAATTCAGTCCCTGTATGTGTCTCCTCCAGTTCTATCCAGTAAGAGGACAACACCAGAGAGATGTCCCCGTCCTCTTCTCCCACAGGACTGTAAAGAAGAAGATCCCGATGTTCCTCAGGATGTGTCTCCTCCAGCTCTATCCAGTAAGAGATATCTACTCATGTACTTTCTTCACTCATTTTGTGTTTACATTTTTAGACTTTCTGCTGTTTTTTTCAGCTGTATTTTCTTTGCTTCTGCTTCTTCTGCTGTTTGTTTCTAGTCCCTTCTCTATGTTGTTATGAAGGAAACTTGCAGAGGGTTCATGAATACCAATGTATGTAAAGCGCTGTGGAATTAATAGCGCTATATAAATGAATAAAATTATTATTATTAATTAATACCCTGTTTCCCTGAAAAGACGACCTACACCGAAAATAAGCCCTAGCATGATTTTATGGGATTTTTGGAGAATGGTTGAAATATAAGCCCTACTCCCAAAAATAAGCCCTAGTTACAGTCAGAGCCAACGTTGGGAGGAGTCAAACTGCGCAATTTCTCAGGATCCCAACTCTCTTAGGGTCCCCATCAGTTGTATTCTGAGGTTGATTCATAGTATCATAGTATCATAGTTTTTAAGGTTGAAGGGAGACTCTAAGGCGGGCTTTGCACGTTGCAACATCGGTAACAATGTGTTACCGATGCTGCAGCGATAGTCCCGCCCCCGTCGCACGTTCGATATATAGTGAAAGCTGCCGTAGCGATTATTATCGCTACGGCAGCTTTACACGCACATACCTGCCGTGCGACGTCCCTCTGGCCGGCGACCCGCCTCCTTCCTTAGGGGGCGGGTCGTGCGGCGTCACAGTGACGTCACACGGCAGGCGGCCAATTAAAGTGGAGGGGCGGAGATGAGCAGGATGTAAACATCCCGCCCACCTCCGTCCTTCTCATTGCAGCCGGGAGGCAGGTAAGGTGAAGTTCCTCGCTCCTGCGGCTTCACACACAGCGATGTGTGCGGCCGCAGGAACGAGGAACTACATCGTACCTGTCGCTCCCCCGGCATTATGGAAATGTCGGAGGCTGCAGCGATGATACGATGACGACGATTTTGCGCTCGTTCATCGTATCATCTAGGATTTACACACTACGACATCGCAAGTGACGCCGGATGTGCGTCACTTTCGATTTGACCCCACCGACATCGCACCTGCGATGTCGTAGTGTGCAAAGCCCGCCTTAGTCCATCTAGTTCAACCCGTAGCCTAACATGTTGATCCAGAGGAAGGCAAAAAAAACCCAATGGGGCAAACAAGTTCCAATGGGGAGAAAATTTCCTTCCTGACTCCACATCCGGCAATCAGACTAGTTCCCTGGATCAATACCCTGTCATAAAATCTAATATATATAACTGGTAATTTAACATTTTTGAAGAAAGGCATCCAGGCTCTGCTTAAATGTTAGTAGTGAATCACTCATTACAACATCATGCGGCAGAGAGTTCCATAGTCTCACTGCTCGTACAGTAAAGAATCCTCATCTGTGATTATGATTAAACCTTCTTTCCTCAAGACGTAGCGGATGCCCCCGTGTTCCAGTCACAGGCCTAGGTGTAAAAAGATGTTTGGAAAGGTCTCTGTACTGTCCCCTCATATATTTATACATTGTGATTAGATCCCCCCTAAGCCTTCGTTTTTCCAAACTAAATAACCCCAAGTTTAATAACCTGTCTTGGTATTGCAGCCCCCCCATTCCTCTAATAATCTTGGTGGCTCTTCTCTGCCCCTCTCCAGTTCAGCTATGTCCTTCTTATATATCGGTGACCAGAATTGTACACAGTATTCTAAGTGCGGTCGCACTAGTGACTTGTACAGAGGTAGAACTATATTTTTTTCATGAACACTTATACCTCTTTTAATACATCCCATTATTTTATTAGCCCTGGCAGCAGTTGCCTGACACTTTCCACTAAAGTGAAGTTTACCATCCACCCATACACCCAAGTCTTTTTCTGTGTCTGTTTTACCCAGTGTTCTACGATTAAGTACATAATCATAAATGTTATTTCCTCTACCCAAGTGCATGACCTTACATTTATCTACATTAAACTTCAATTGCCACTTCTCAGCCCAATCCTCCAATTTACATAAATCTCCCTGTAATATAAAATTATCCTCCTCTGTATTGATTACCCTGCAGAGTTTAGTATCATCTGCAAATATTGAAATTCTACTCCGCATGCCCCCAACAAGGTCATTTATAAATATGTTGAAAAGAAGCGGGCCCAATACTGACCCCTGTGGTACCCCACTATGAACTGAGACCCAGTCCGAGTACGTACCATTAATAACCACCCTTTGTTTCCTATCACTGAGCCAGTTTTTAACCCAGTTACACATATTTTCCCCTATCCCCATTATTCTCATTTTATGTACCAACCTTTTGTGTGGCACCGTATCAAAAGCTTTTGAAAAGTCCATATACACAACATCCACTGCATTTCCCTGGTCCAGGCTTGAACTTACCTCTTCATAGAAGCTGATCAAATTAGTTTGACAGGATCGATCCCTCATAAACCCATGATGATACTCTGTCATAAGGTTATTTTTCTTGAGATACTCCAGTATAGCATCTCTCAAGAAACCCTTAAGGATTTTACCAACCGTAGAGGTTAAACTTACCGGCCTATAATTTCCCGGCTCAGTTTTTGTCCCCTTTTTGAATATTGGCACCACATTTGCTATGCGCCAGTCCTGCGGTACCGGTCCTGTTATTAAGGAATCTGAGAAGATTAAAAATAATGGTCTATCTATCACAGAACTCAATTCCTGTAGTACTCTGGGGTGTATGCCATCCGGGCCCGGAGATTTGTCAACCTTAGTGATTTCGAGGCGGCGGCGTACTTCCTGCTGGGTTAAGCAGGTAATATTCAAGGGTGAATTTATGGCATCACTGGTCATGTCATCTGCCATGGCATTTTCTTGTATAAAAACCGTAGAAAAAAAGTCATTCAGCAGGTTGGCTTTACCCTCATCCCCTTCCACCATTTCACCAAGACTATTTTTAAGGGGGCCAACACTATCGCTTTTCAGTTTTTTACTGTTTATGTAGTTAAAGAATATTTTAGGATTATTTTTACTTTCTCTCGCAATGAGTCTCTCTGTCTCAAACTTAGCTAACTTAATTTGCTTTTTACATATTTTATTTAATTTTCTATAATTATATAATGCCTCATCACTACCTACCCTCTTTAATTCTTTTAAGGCTTTCTGTTTTTCTTTTATTGCTTCCCTTACAGCTCTATTTAGCCATAGGGGTTTCCTCCTATTTCTAGCATGTTTGTTCCCATAGGGTATATTTTCTGCACAAGCCCTATTCAGGATGCTCATAAAAGTCTCCCATTTGCTTTGTGTACTTTTATTACTTAGTACATCATCCCAGTTTATTGCACTAAGATCATCTCTCAACCGTTTAAAATTTGCTTTCCTGAAGTTTAGTGTCCTTGTAGCCCCTCTACTATACATCTTACTAAAGAATACATGAAAACTTATTATTTTGTGATCACTATTCCCCAAGTAACCCCCAACTTGTATATTTGATATGCGGTCTGGCCTATTGGTTAGTACAAGGTCTAGTAGTGCTCCCCCTCTTGTGGGGTCCTGTACCATTTGTGAAAGGTAATTATCTTTCATTGTTATCAAAAATCTATTTCCTTTGCTGGAACTGCAAGTTTCTGTTCCCCAATTTATATCAGGATAGTTAAAGTCCCCCATAATAATTACCTCTCCGAGACTCGTTGCTTTATCAATTTGCTTTATGAGGAGATTCTCTACCTCTTCCATAATATTCGGCATCTTATAACACACCCCTATCAGTATTTTATTATTCATTCTCCCCCCCCTTATCTCCACTCATAGGGACTCTACATTCTCAGTACCCTCACATATGTTGTCACGCAGGATGGGTTTTAAGGATGATTTTACATGTAGACACACACCTCCCCCTCGCTTATTTGTACGGTCATTCCTGAATAGGCTATAACCCTGTAAATTAACAGCCCAGTCATAGCTCTCATCCAGCCATGTCTCTGATATCCCCACTATATCATAATTTTCTTCCAACAATATTAATTCTAATTCCTCCACCTTATTTGTGAGGCTTCGGGCATTAGTGTACATGCACGTTACGTATGACTCTGTACCTGTATTCCTGCTTACTGTATTGACTGTCCTAACCCTTCCCCCTGTACCACCCCCAATTTCATTACTTGTGCCCTGGTCACTATCTGCACTACATTCCCCTTCTATAAAGTGAATACCCTCGCCCCCCATTCCTAGTTTAAACACTCCTCCAACCTTCTAGCCATTTTCTGCCCCAGCAGAGCTGCACCCTCCCCATTAAGATGCAGCCCATCCCTAGCATAGAATCTGTAGCCAACTGAAAAGTCGGCCCAATTCTCCAGGAACCCAAAACCCTCTTTCCTACACCAATTCCTGAGCCACCTGTTAACCTCCCTGATCTCTCTTTGCCTCTCTGGTGTGGCTCGTGGCACAGGTAGTATTTCCGAAAATACCACCTTTTGAGGTCCATGCTTTAAGCTTACAACTTAATTCCCTGAAATCATCTTTAAGGACCTTCCACCTACCTCTAACTTTGTCATTTGTGCCAATGTGTACAATGACCGCTGGGTCCTCCCCAGCCCCTCCCAGTAATCTGTCAACCCGATCAGCGATGTGCCGAACTCGAGCGCCAGGAAGACAACACACTGTTCGGCGATCCCTGTCTTTGTGACAGATTGCCCTATCTGTCCCCCTAATAATTGAGTCCCCCACTACCAGTACCTGTCTTGCCTGCCCTGCACTCCTATTCCCCCCCTTACTGGAGCAGACACTCCTCTGGCATTCAGAGGTCATGCCTTGCTGCAGCAATGCTACCCCTGTAATGACATCCCCCTCATCTGCCAAGTTTGCAAACCTATTGGGGTGTGTCAGTTCAGGACTAGCCTTCCTAGCACTTTTCCCTTTACCCCCCTTTCTAACTGTCACCCAGCTACCTACCTCACCGTCCTGCCGCTCCCTACTACGATCCTCCCCCACATCTGACCCAGCAAGCTGCTGCTCAGTGAGCAGCAGACTCCTTTCCATATTGCTAATGCATCTCAGAGTTGCCAGCTGCTCATTTAGATCCAGTATCTAGGCTTCCAAACGTGCAACTTGCGCACATCTCGAACAACAGTATGCACCCTCGAACGGCTTTTCAAGGACTGCATACATGAGACAAGATGTACACTGGATTGCATTAGCAATAGTGGAGCACATTTTCTAATGGGGATAGCACTAAACAAATGTTAAGTAATTAAACAACTAAATACAAACAATTCTACTCACACTTACTTTTGCTCACACTTTGCTCACTCACGCTCACAATGAAGAAGACAGGCTAAAATTCACGCGCCAGTAGGCGCGCGGCTTTCAGAAGTCTTCCTTCCGGCTGTAACGGCCAAAACCCGGTTCTCCTTGAGCTCGCGGTGACTCTTCACTTATCCCAGAAGGCACTGGGAATATGCAAATTATCCTCGCAAGACTCCTTCCCTGGCTTCCCTGGATTGTTTAAGGACCTTTGATGATTTCAAAGTCATGTGACATGATGTAACCAAAGGTCTCTTAATTGTAGGAGTGTAAATAAACTGAACAGAAGACAGGCTGGCATGCAGGACTGGCATTAGTGGAAAGGGAGAGCAAACTGGGCAATTTCACAGGGCCCCCATTCTCCTAAGGGCCCCAGTGTTTATATGCTGATTATAGGACTGCTTAAAAACCTTTTCGACATCACGTCATGTGACCAAAGGTCTTAATTGCAGGAGTATAAAGGTGAAGAGGAGACAGGCTGATGTATGCGTGTGTGTTCATGACAATTTTAATCAGCTTTGCCAAAATGAGCAAAGCTCGGCCAGAACAAGGGTGTGATACCACCGCTTTTCTAATTCTTAACAAACTGGGACATTCCCTATGCCAAAAATCTCACTCCAGTCCCTGATGTAATTTTTCAGTGTACATCGTCACAATCGTTGTCCCGGACAACCCCGTTAAATATCTGGCATCTGTCTGTAACTATTTTTATTTTCGAAAAAAAAATCTCTTTGAAAATGTCTATGTTGTGGATCACTGTTGCAAGGAGATTTTTGCAGATTTTGCCAACTGTCATGGCGGCGTCAGGATCTAAGGAAATTATAGATTCTTGTACGTTGCATGTTAACTTCTCTGATGTCTGTGAGCAGTGCAGGGAGATGCAGGCGTCAAACCGTAGACTTGGGTAGGCTAACAAGAGTAAGGGGTACTTTACACGCTGCAACATCGCTAGCATTTGCTAGCGATGTCGAGCGAGATTGCACCCGCCCTCGTCGCACGGCCGATATGTGGTGATCGCTGCCGTAGCGAACATTATTGCTATGGCAGCGTCACACGCACATACCTGCTCTGCGACGTTGCTGTGACCGGCGAACCGCCTCCTTTCTAAGGGGGCGGTTCGTTCAGCGTCACAGCGACGTCACAGCAGCGTCACTGAACCGCCGCCCAATAGAAAAGGAGGGGAGGAGATGAGCGGCCGGAACATGCCGCCCACTTCCTTCCTTCCTCCTTTTCCGGTGGACGGAGGTAAGGAGATGTCTGTCGTTCCAGCGGCGTCACACATAGCGATGTGTGCTGCCGCAGGAACGACAGACAAAATCGGACCTGCAGCAGCACCGATATTATGGAAGTGAACTACTTGTCAACGAAGAACGATTTTGCACGTTTTTGCGATCGTTGATCGTCGCTCATTTGTGTTACATGCTGCGATGTCGCTACCGGTGCCAGATGTGTGTCACTAACGACGAGACCCCGACGATATATCGGCAGCGATGTCGCAGCGTGTAAAGTACCCCTTATTCTCTGCTGGGCTCCTTGTTAATGTGTTTGATCCCATGCTGTAGAGGAGAAGGTATAATTTGCTCCCCTCCTGTATATACTGGCTGGATTATTTCATTAATGCCAGCTATAACTTACCTATACTGCTCTGGTCAGGTGTTGTGATCCAGACTTACGGGTGGTTGTTGGGCACTATTACTGTGACCTGTTGTGGTATTAACTCTTGTTGTCTTTTTGTTGCTGCCTTCCTGCTCTTGCTTTTCTCCTTAGTCTTTCACTGTTTATTTCTGTGAGTTTGCAATGTGTTTCATCTGTCTTAATCTGTGTTTCCCGTCTGTCTTATTCTGTGTTTCCATCATATTCCTACCCCTTCCTTCCCTGGGGGATTAGAGATTAGATCTCATCAGCAGAATAGTAAGGCACGAGACTCCAGCATCTCCATCTTCAGGGGTAATCCAGAGGTTAGGAATCGTTTAGGGTCACTTAGCGTGAGGGACAGTATAGGAGCACTTTGTCCCTCATTGTTACAATATGACTGCAGGATAATCTGATCATCATCCCCCGCCTTGACTACTGCAACCTCCTGCTCTCTGGCCTCCCTTCCAACACTCTTGCACCCGTCCAATCTATCCTAAACTCTGCGGCCTGCTTAATCCACCTCTCCCCTCGCTACTCCCCAGCCTCGCCACTCTGCCAATCCCTTTACTGGCTTCCCATCACCCAACGACTCCAGTTAAAAACACTAACCATGACATACAAAGCCATGCACAACCTGTCTCCTCCCTACATCTGTGACCTAGTCTCCCGGTACCTACCTGCACGCAACCTCAGATCCTCACAAGATCTCCTCTGCTCCTCCCTTATCTCCTCTTCCCACAATCGCGTACAAGATTTCTCCCGTGCATCCCCCATACTCTGGAACGCTCTACCTCAGCACATCAGACTCTCCCCTACCGTGGAAAGCTTCAAGAGGAACCTCAAGACCCACCTCTTCCAACAAGCCTACAACCTACAATAGCCCTCAGTCCAGTAGACCACTGCGCAACCAGCTCTGTCCTCACCTATTGTACCATCACCCATTCCCTGTAGACTGTAAGCCCTCGCGGGCAGGGTCCTCTCTCCTCCTGTACCAGTCTGTTATGTACTGTTAATGATTGTTGTACGTATACCCTTTCACTGTTGTACCCATTCCCTTTCACTTGTAAAGCGCCATGGAATAAATGGCGCTATAATAATAAATAATAATAATAATAATAACAACAGTACAGATTATTTACTGTAGCACAGTCCAGAGAACTTGTGCTAGGAATGGGAGATCCAAATTAACGATGATGTAACAATGTCAAAATTGGCCAACAGATTAAGAATACATTTTTTCCTAATTTAATTTCTGATGTTATGGTTTAAAAAAATAAATTAACTTTCAAGATATCATTAAAAAAAATAATAACATTGTGTTTATTTTTAGCAGATGACTGTATTGGGAGTTCAGATGGCTCTCTAATATCTTCAGAATTTATAACAGATGATGACTGTATGACACATAATACATATGAAGAGCATGATGTTGTCCCAAATATACCTCCAGTCCTTCATCGGAAAGCGATATCATCTGATCTTTTCAAACAAGACCAACATTCCAATCATCAAAAAACTCTCACTGGGAAGAAGCCATTTTCATGTTCAGAGTGTGGAAAATGTTTTAGTGAGAAATCAGGCCTTGTTAGGCATCAGAAAATTCACACCGGGGAGAAGCCATATTTATGTTTAGAGTGTGGAAAATGTTTTATTCAGAAATTCGAACTTGTTTGGCATCAAAGATCTCACACAGGGGAAAAGCCATTTTCATGTTCAGAGTGTGGGAAATGTTTTATTCGGAAATCATATCTTGTTACTCATCAAAAAATTCACATAGGGGAGAAGCCATTTTCATGTTCGGAGTGTGGAAAATGTTTTATTCAGAAATCAAACCTTGTTTACCATCAGAAAATTCACACAGGGGAGAAGCCATTTTCATGTTCAGAGTGTGGGAAATGTTTTATTCAGAAATCAGAACTTGTTGGGCATCAGAAAGTTCACACCGGGGAGAAGCCATTTTCATGTACAGAATGTGGGAAATGTTTTATTTGGAAATCAAACCTTGTTTCGCATCAGAAAATTCACACAGGGGAGAAGCCATTTTCATGTTCAGAGTGTGGGAAATGTTTTATTCAGAAATCAAATCTTGTTTACCATCAAAAAAATGTGAAATGTTTTATGCGGAAATCAGAGCTTGTTTGCCATCAAAGATTTCACACAGGTGAGAAGCCATTTTCATGTTCAGATTGCAGGAAATGTTTTATTCGGAAATCATCTCTTGTTACACATCAGAAAATTCACGCAGGGAGAATCCATTTTCATGTTCAGAATGTGGGAAATGTTTTAATTGGAAAACAGAGTACAAGTAAGGCTCAGCGTCACCAATTAGCAGGTGCTCGTACGAAAAAAGTAAGGCAAATGAGAGAATTCCAGCACACTGACTACCCCAAATGAAGTAAAGAGACTTAGATTATGCTGTGTTCATTTTTATTGCTGAAAAAAATTATTTCAAAGTTCTGTGCATGGAACTGTCCACAAAAAGTTGACGTTTCAGCCAACAGCCCTTCGTCAGACTGGACTTATCTATATATAAAGTGATAAATAAAAAAAATAAACAATCATAGTACATAAGTTGTAGTAATACAAACATGTGCAAATATTTTTACAGAACAACAGTACATCTCGTCAGAAATAACAATTGGTAATGAATGAAACAAAAACGACTACAGGAATCACAATATACCTCATCTTGTACATATACGGTACATAATGTATAATATGGTAGTATTACCTGACAATAGAGAGGCAAAGCAAATTTCAAATGAAGAAAAATAGTGACACGAGGTAGGCCTGTGTAATAGTAACAATTGGTAGTTACAAAAGTGAACAGGTGATGGCGGAAAGGAGCAGGCTGCCAGATAATAGGATAAAAGGTACAAAAAGAAATAATGAAAATGGGAATAGATGATAATGAAGTGGGCTCACCAAATGTAGATATTGCCTGTGGACCCATTAGAATGATTTCACTCCACTATGTAAATAACGGTAACAGAGACAAAAGCCATAAAATTGTAAGGGAATAATACGTAGTATATTAGAGCTAGTACTAAAAATACTATTGTATATAACGGTAAATTCAGGGTAATAGCATGTTGCTCTAACTAGTTACAAGAGATGCAATTACTAGCATGTATAAAAAAAAAATCATATCTGGAGAAAGTTATAAGATAAAATCATTACCTGCAAAAGTACTATATGGATGTGATCATCATAACACGGATGGATAACAGTGTACTATGTGGCTGTAGTAGGGAAATAAGGAATAATACAATCGGATTAGCCAAGAGGCGACTGGAAAAAAGAAAAAGAGAAAAAAAGGAAGAAAAAGGGGAAAGGAAGGGGATACAGTTAGGTCCAGAAATATTTGGACAGTGACACAATTTTCGCGAGTTGGGCTCTGCATGCCACCACATTGGATTTGAAATGAAACCTCTACAACAGAATTCAAGTGCAGATTGTAACGTTTAATTTGAAGGTTTGAACAAAAATATCTGATAGAAATTGTAGGAATTGTACACATTTCTTTACAAACACTCCACATTTTAGGAGGTCAAAAGTAATTGGACAAATAAACCAAACCCAAACAAAATATTTTTATTTTCAATATTTTGTTGCGAATCCTTTGGAGGCAATCACTGCCTTAAGTCTGGAACCCATGGACATCACCAAACGCTGGGTTTCCTCCTTCTTAATGCTTTGCCAGGCCTTTACAGCCGCAGCCTTCAGGTCTTGCTTGTTTGTGGGTCTTTCCGTCTTAAGTCTGGATTTGAGCAAGTGAAATGCATGCTCAATTGGGTTAAGATCTGGTGATTGACTTGGCCATTGCAGAATGTTCCACTTTTTTGCACTCATGAACTCCTGGGTAGCTTTGGCTGTATGCTTGGGGTCATTGTCAATCTGTACTATGAAGCGCCGTCCGATCAACTTTGCGGCATTTGGCTGAATCTGGGCTGAAAGTATATCCCGGTACACTTCAGAATTCATCCGGCTACTCTTGTCTGCTGTTATGTCATCAATAAACACAAGTGACCCAGTGCCATTGAAAGCCATGCATGCCCATGCCATCACGTTGCCTCCACCATGTTTTACAGAGGATGTGGTGTGCCTTGGATCATGTGCCGTTCCCTTTCTTCTCCAAACTTTTTTCTTCCCATCATTCTGGTACAGGTTGATCTTTGTCTCATCTGTCCATAGAATACTTTTCCAGAGCTGAGCTGGCTTCATGAGGTGTTTTTCAGCAAATTTAACTCTGGCCTGTCTATTTTTGGAATTGATGAATGGTTTGCATCTAGATGTGAACCCTTTGTATTTACTTTCATGGAGTCTTCTCTTTACTGTTGACTTAGAGACAGATACACCTACTTCACTGAGAGTGTTCTGGACTTCAGTTGATGTTGTGAACGGGTTCTTCTTCACCAAAGAAAGTATGCGGCGATCATCCACCACTGTTGTCATCCGTGGACGCCCAGGCCTTTTTGAGTTCCCAAGCTCACCAGTCAATTCCTTTTTTCTCAGAATGTACCCGACTGTTGATTTTGCTACTCCAAGCATGTCTGCTATCTCTCTGATGGATTTTTTCTTTTTTTTCAGCCTCAGGATGTTCTGCTTCACCTCAATTGAGAGTTCCTTAGACCGCATGTTGTCTGGTCACAGCAACAGCTTCCAAATGCAAAACCACACACCTGTAGTCAACCCCAGACCTTTTAACTACTTCATTGATTACAGGTTAACGAGGGAGACGCCTTCAGAGTTAATTGCAGCCCTTAGAGTCCCTTGTCCAATTACTTTTGGTCCCTTGAAAAAGAGGAGGCTATGCATTACAGAGCTATGATTCCTAAACCCTTTCTCCGATTTGGATGTGAAAACTCTCATATTGCAGCTGGGAGTGTGCACTTTCAGCCCATATTATATATATAATTGTATTTCTGAACATGTTTTTGTAAACAGCTAAAATAACAAAACTTGTGTCACTGTCCAAATATTTCTGGCCCTGACTGTATATAATATAATAAAAAAAGTATATATTTTTTAGTACCTTATGGAATGCTCAATATATGTTGCAGAAGTAAAATTATATCATGAATAATATTCGAATCCCACCATGTGAATCTGTATGATTGTAAAAGACCTAGCACTAAGCCAGCATGTCTCCTGTAAAATATGTTATATCAATAAAATGTATATCCATTCACTTTTGGGAGCTAACAAGCATGGTAAAAGAATAAGGAAGAAATAGTTATGTAATACCTAATGCTGATGACACATAAGTAAGGCAAGGAAGTATCTTATATGCAAGGGTGAAGTCTGGGTCCCACTATATGGCTTCCATTAAGATAAAGAACAGAACATTAAAAAGAAGGATCACCAACAGGGATAAGATACCTGCATAGTAAACATTAGGCAGCCTGAACTTACCAGGATGAAATGGGGGAACGTGGAACTTGCCTACATGCCTCCTGCAATGTGCGAGGTTGCTTCAGTTTGTGATACTTTGGAAACAATGGTAGAGGAGTCCTCATCATTCTAGGAGAGTGGAAAAATTAGTTTGCGACATTGATAATTCCGTAATTTTTATGACTAGGGGCCGAGAGCTGGAGCCAAAATAATTCAGTTCAGAGCACAAGTAAGGCTCAGCGTCACCGATTGGCAGGTGCTCGGAAGAAAAATGTAAGGCAAATGAGAGAATTCCGGCACACTGACTACCACAAATGAAGTAAAGAGACTTAGATTATGCTATGTTCATTTTTATTGTTGAAAAAAATTATTTCAAAGTGCTGTATATGGAACTGTCCACAAAAAGTCAACGTTTCGGCCAACAGGCCTTCGTCAGACTGGACTTTATCTAGATATAAAGTGATAAAAAAAACAATCATAGAACATAAGTTGTAGTAATACAAACATGTGCAAATATTTTTTTTTTATTCAACTTTTTATTTTTGAAAAAGTTTTTTTTTTTTTTTTTAACATGTTGTACAACAGAAAAGAAAAGAATAACACTCAGACATGCAGTTACATGAATAGCTGTACCATTTCACAAGTATGCTTACAGATGGACTATATCATTAACACTCTTATTGTCAAATAGAAGGTGGAAGGTGCCCCCTGAAACCGGTCTAAATCCCGAGTATCAGTCACTCCAATCCTATATCCGACCCTACACCTGATAGGTGTCCACAAGGGCATCCCAAAGAGACCATGTCACTGTGAACTTATCCATTGTATTATGGAGCTGGGCTGTGAGCTTTTCCATACTCCTGACATCTTTTATTCTGGCATATAGATCTGAGACAGAGGGCGGGGCTACCCTTCTCCAGAACAGTGAAATTAGGTACTTGGCCGCAGTAAGGACATGGAGTAAAAGCTTTAGTTCAGGTTTGCTTAGAGACGATGGGAGGGCATTCAGCAAATACACTACCGGATCTCTGGTCACACTACCAATCTGCCAATCAGGGACTCCACCTCCTCCCAGAAGCCATCGATGATCGGGCATGTCCAGAATATATGGTATTGGGATGCTCCCCCAAGGCCACATCTCCAACACACGTCTGGATATGTACGGTTAAATTTGTGAAGGAGTTCTGGTGTGTGGTACCATGTCATGAGGATCTTTACTTGATTTTCCTTATAAAGAGTGCTAATTGAGGACCTAAATGTCCTAGCCCATATTACTGACCAGAGTGCATCTGAAAGGGGGCGTCCAACCCATCCCTCCCATCTCTTCATGTATGAATGCCTCAGTGCCTCCGGTGAGTCCCCGATTATCAGAATGTTATAAATGGCCGAGATCAGTCCCCTGGTCGAGGTCCTGCCAGAACAAAGGGTTTCAAATGCTGTGGGACACCGCACCCCCGCCTGTCCCATAATGTCTGTGAAAAAATGTGATACCTGTTGATATGAGGAATATAGATGGAGGGGTAGGTTGTATTGATATCGTAAATCCGAAAATGGCTTCAATTTCAGCATAACGGGGTTGACCACGTCCCGAAAACAGTAGAGGCCCGCCTTCGCCCACTGCCCCGTCACCCCCGGATTCATGCCCTTTGTCAAGTGTGGTGTGAACAAGAAAGGGGTCAACAAGGAAGACTGTGAGGCCAGCTGGAACTTCATTCTACACTGTCGCCACACCTCTCTTGTAAATGCCATCGGGCCTAGGAGGTCTCTGGAGGGGGTTTCACTAGGGCATCCCCATATTAGAGAGCTAGGATGGAAAGGTGCCATCCAAATCTTCTCTATCTCCGTCCACTTGTTAAAAGCCTGCAGAGTCGTCCATGACGCCAGGCTGCGCAGGTGTGCGGCATAGTAATAAAGCTTAAGATTCGGACACAAGCCCCCCTTTGTACGTGGTGCATATAGTACTGAATCCGGGATGCGGTGCCTTCCTGAGTGCCATATAAATTGCAAGAGTTTTGATTGGACTTTTTTCAATACCCCCAGGGGAACCCGCACCGGGAGTGTTTCAAACAGATACAGAAATTTAGGGATAACTGACATTTTAATTGTAGCGATTTTACCCAAAAAAGAGATCTGTAATGATGACCATTTTTTAAAACTATTTTCCACTTCGCGTATCAGGGGCGGGAAATTGGCTTGGTATAATGTTTTATAACTGGGGGTTATTTTGACTCCTAAATATCGTAGGGAATCTGAACGCCAAGAGTACTTAAAATTTTGTTTGAGGGTCTGTAATTTAGTTTCTGGGATGTTGAGCGGCAAGGCCTCTGTTTTGTCGGAGTTAAGTTTATAACCCGAGAGTCTAGCGTATTGAGTTAGTACTGCGTGTAAGTTTGGTAGGGAAATGACGGGATTAGTCAGGGACAACAGGACGTCATCTGCAAATAGGGCCACTTTAAAGGATTTATCCCGCACCTTGACCCCCATAATGTCCGGATTGAGTCGAATATGTGCTGCCAGTGGTTCAATGCTTAGGACATATAGCAAAGGGGACAGAGGACAGCCCTGCCTAGTTCCATTTCGGATGGGCAGGGGATTTCAGTGTGCATGAGGGAGGCGAATTGTCGCCGCAGGGAGAGAATACAAGCCCCGCAGGGCTGAGACAAATGGTCCCGACAGGCCGAAGTGGCCCAACACAGAAAACATGAAGGACCAATCCAGCCTATCGAAAGCCTTCTCCGCGTCTAGTCCCAGAAGAAGTGCTTACACTCCTTCCCTATTCACCACCTCTACCAGATCTAAGATCCTTCGGGTGTTGTCCCCCGCCTGTCGATAGCGAACGAAACCTACTTGGTCTTTATGGACCAGCTGTGGAAGCCAATTATTTAGGCGGTCCGCCAACAGTTTGGTGAATATTTTGAGATCAGAATTTAAGAGGCTAATAGGGCGATAGCTCGCACATTCCATGGGGTCCCTACCCGCTTTAGGGATGACAGTTATGTAAGAGTGTAAAAAAGTATTTGGGATGTCCTCACCCTTCATAAAAAGATTGAAAAGATGAATCAAATGAGGTGACAGTTCTCCCAGGAAGGTTTTATAATATAGGTAAGTAAACCCATCCGGGCCCGGAGCTTTGTGGTTTGGGAGGTCTTTAATGGTCTGTTGCATCTCATCCGGGACTATTTCTCGGTTAAGATCCTCCAGAGCCTCCCGGGACAGTTTTGGAAGGTGACAGTCAGTCAAATAATCATTCAATATTGTTGTTCTATCTGAGTGGGACATTGATAATGATGGAGGGATAGAGTACAAGGATGTGTAGTATGCGTGGAAGAGTTGTGCGATTTTTGTGGGATCATAATGAGGGGTGCCCAAAGTATCCTTTATGGCGCAGGGGGCGGAAGTTATCGTTTGGTCCCGAAGCCTTCTGATCAGCATCGTATGTGGTTTATTGCCATACTCATAATACTTCTGGCGTGAGTAACGTAGGAGCTTTTCTATTTTCCCGTGTGATATCTCTTTTAATTTAGTTCTAAGGTCTATTACCGCTTTCAGGCGAGTCTTAGAGGGGTGGGTGCGAAGGCGTTCCTCCACTGATCGGAGGTCTATTTCACATTGATGATAAAGTTGCTGTGAGTCCTTTTTGAGCTTGGAAGAAATGGCTATGCACTCCCCTCTAATAACCGCCTTGTGGGCTTCCCATATCACTGGGAAAGATGGAGGGGTCTGAGAATTCTCCTCAAAGTAATTCTGTATAGCCTTACGGATAGATTCTCGAGAAGTAGGGTTGGCGAGTAGGGATTCATTTAGTCTCCAGTGGGTTCTTTTTGAGGGAACATTTGTTAAATTAAGGTGTAGTAGTAAAGGGGCATGGTCTGACCACGTGATACTGCCTATTTGTCCTTGCCGGAGTGTTCTAAGAGTGAGAACATTACCAAAGAAATAATCGATTCGGCTATGGGAATTATGAGGGTGTGAGAAGAAGGTGTATTGTCTCGCTGTTGGGTTATCAATTCTCCACAGATCAAATAGTTGGTATTTATGGATCAGTTTGCGAAATTCCGTAGACAGAGATGATTTACCTGGGCTTGTGGAGTGTGAGGTTGCTAACATTTTATCAGCTCTATGGAAAACACCATATTAAAGTCCCCCCCCTATAATGTGCATGACCCCCCGGTCTGACGGGAGGCGTGAAAGGACCGAGGAAACAAACCTATTCTGATTAGAGTTTGGGGCATAGAGGTTACAAAGGATTAATTTCATCCCATTCAGCGTGCCCTGGATAATCAGGTAACGACCTGAGGGATCAGCCTCCCACTTACTCACTTGAAGTGGGCAAGTGCGAGAAATTAATATAGCCACCCCAGCTTTCTTTTTTGTGTTTGTAGCCGAAAAGGATTGAGGCGAATGGTTATTCTAGCATCATTATGGTCGGTCTCCAGCTGGTTTATTCTTTTGGAGATAGAGACTACATCCTGGCGGACTGCCGCTATTTCAGACCTGCAGGTGTCTTTTACTTCAGAAATAAGTGCTTGGAAGTCCTTTTTTGTAGGAAGCTGACACACAAATTCCCACCAATCTGCTGGAGGACATGGAGGCTGTGTGGGTGCAGCTATCGGGGTTTCTGGAGCTCTCTTCCTGGGAGCTTCTCTAGCAGGCGAGTTCAGTGGGGTCCTGGAGGTCTTTTTAAGCTGTGCCACTGGAGCTGGGCTCCCTGACCCTGTATCTCCAGACAGGTTCTGGTTTCTTTGGGGTCTGGGGGGGAGAGACTCATTCTGCAATATTGGTGGTCCCAGTGGGGAGGTCGGGGGGGGGGGCACTTCTAGGAGACTCAGGGTCATCCCACACAAGCTGGGAAATTATAGCAGGCTGTAGGGCCTCATTTCTGGCCACTCGAGCCTCCTCCTGTGCCTCTCCCCAGTCCCCCCCCCTCCGCCATCCAACATCCCACAGTCTGGGCTCCCCCATTCCCCACTCCCGCCGCGCCGGGTCATGCCACCAGACTCCCCCTGTGAATGCTCCATAGGAGCCGACGGGCTCCAACCGCCGCCGCTCTCTAGGATCTCTAGAGGGGGGAGGGCCGGCATCTCCACTATCTCTGTGTGACCGCCGGAGCTCGCGTCTAGGGAGAACATGTACCTCGTGTCTGGTCCCGCAGTCCCTGGGCTCACGCTCCCGGCCAGCTCGCTGCAGTCTCGCTCCCGCCCGCGAGCAGGTAGGTCGCCTCGCGTCTTCTCCCCCGCCGCCATCTTGACCACGAGGCAAGCCCCCCTCCCGCCGGCGCCCGCGAGATCTCCGGCTCTTCCTCCATCTGCGCCGCCGGTCTCTTCTGGCCCCTCACCTCTCCTCCCGTCTGCGACGTGGACTGGCTCTCCCTGTCCTCTGCCTCCCATACCTCCTGGTACTGCCGCCGTCTGTGAAAGCCGGTGATGTATTGCTCCGGCCGTCTGGGCGTCCTCCTGGTCTTGTTCCCCTGACATCTCTCTCATCAGGAAGGAGTCCATGGTAAGCGGTGCTGGGGTTCCCGGGTCCCTGGTGGTCTTAAGGGGCTTCCTCTTCCCCATCCTGGGCACTCCAAGCTAGTATAAAAGTGCTTATTTTTCTCCCGGGCAGAGGAGCTCAACCCTCAGGCGTCCTACTCCATGAAGCTCCGGCCACGCCCCCCATGTGTAAATATTTTTACAGTACAACAGTACATCTCGTCAGAAATAACAATTGGTAATGAATGAAACAAAAACTTGTTGGGCATCAAAGATCTCACACCGAGGAGAAGCCAATGTCATGTTCAGAGTGTGGGAAATGTTTTATTCAGAAATCAGACCTTGTTAGACATCAAAAATTCACACGGGGAGAAGTCATTTTCATGTTCAGAATGGGAAATGTTTTAATTGGAAATTAGAACTTCTTGTGCATCAAAGACCTCACACAGTTGAGATAGCAGGGACAATTGTAATATCCACTTTTAAAGATCATGAGCATTGTTCTGTCTCGTGGTTTTCGGCTTTGGTTTGTACTGTGTGATTTAAGGAAGAACTAGCTTGACTACTAACTTCTGTAGTGGAGCCCAGTGTAAGAGGCGGCTGTTTTGCAGAGGATTTCACAGAGACTATTATTAAAAAGTCTAAAAAATTACAAAGAGACAGGGAGGATTATCATGTACTATCCAAACAGGATATTACTCAACCTACTCCGAAAAACCCTACTATTGGTGAGCCAAAAAACTCCACCGAGACTGGTTCTAACCACACAAGGGTTTTCACCAACAGTAGATATAAGAAGACTAGATTTCAGCAATTCAGTAGAATTAGATCCTATTCTGCTGATCCTAGTGTGTCATCTCCACTACTAGCCACTGTTTGAGACAATGGTTCACAAAACCTTTGTTAGAGACGGGAGACTTTTCTCTCTCAGGTAGTACAGGATGATTGGATCAGCGGCCGTGTCGTGTATGGAGACGCTTGACAAACCAAGACAGACAAGTCTTTTAAAGTGTGTAAAAATAGATAAGAGATTACATAAAAGGGGAATTACACAATAGGTTAATTACACAATAGGGGGATGTTTTCGGCTAATTACATGTTCCCAGAGTAATTCATCAATTTTGACATATGTTTGACAAGCATTTTATAATTTTCTGGGAATCGACATTCTTTTGGCTAAATTTGACTTTAGTAATTATATTATTCCAGGAAATTAAGGAATAAAAAGATATGGTGGAGAAAATCCTGCCAAGGACACATACAGTCATATGAAAAAGTTTGGGCACCCCTATTAATGTTAACCTTTTCTCTTTATCACAATTTGGGTTTTTGCAACAGCCATTTCAGTTTCATATTTCTAATAACTGATGGACTCAGTAATATGTCTGGATTGAAATGAGGTTTATTGTACTAACAGAAAATGTGCAATCCGCATTTAAACAAAATTTGACTGCTTCAAAAGTATGGGCACATCAACATAAAAGTGACATTAATATTTTGTAGATCCTCCTTTTGCAAAAATAACAGCCTCTAGTCGCTTCCTGTAGCTTTTAATAAATTCCTGGATGAAGGTATATTTGACCATTCCTGTTTACAAAACAATTCCAGTTCAGTTAAGTTTGATGGTCGCCGAGCATGGACAGCACGCTTCAAATCATCCCACAGATGTTCAATGATATTCAGGTCTGGGGACTGGGATGACCATTCCAGAACATTGTAATTGTTCCTCTGCATGAATGCCTGAGTAGATTTGGAGTGGTGTTTTGGATCATTGTCTTGCTGAAATATCCATCCCCTGCGTAACTTCAACTTCGTCACTGATTCTTGCACATTATTGTCAAGAATCTGCTGATACTGAGTTGAATCCATGCGACCCTCAACTTTAACAAGATTCCCAATTCCGGCATTGGCCACACAGCCCCAAAGCATGATGGAACCTCCACCAAATTTTACTGTGGGTAGCAAGTGCTTTTCTTGGAATGCCGTGTTTTTTTGCCTCCATTCATAACGCCTTTTTGTATGACCAAACAACTCAATTTTTGTTTCATCAGTCCACAGGACCTTCTTACAAAATGTAACTGGCTTGTCCAAATGTGCTTTTGCATACCTCAGGCGACTCTGTTTGTGGCATGCTTGCAGAAACGGCTTCTTTTGCATCACTCTCCCATTGTTGACCGATGCACATTGACACCATCTGCAGCAAGATGATGCTGCAGATCTTTGGAGGTGGTCTGTGGATTGTCCTTGACTGTTCTCACCATTCTTCTTCTCTGCCTTTCTGATATTTTTCTTGGCCTGCCACTTCTGGGCTTAACAAGAACTGTACCTGTGTTCTTCCATTTCCTTACTATGTTCCTCACAGTGGAAACTGACAGTTTAAATCTCTGAGACAACTTTTTGTATCCTTCCCCTGAACAACTATGTTGAATAATCTTTGTTTTCAGATCATTTGAGAGTTGTTTTGAGGAGCCCATGATGCCACTCTTCATAGGAGATTAAAATAGGAGAACAGCTTGCAAGTGGCCACTTTAAATACCTTTTGTCATGATTAGATACACCTGCCTATAAAGTGCAAAGCTCAATGAGGTTACAACACCAATATAGTGCTTTAGTAAGTCAGTAAAAAGTAGTTAGGAGTGTTCAAATCAAGAAATTGATACGGGTGCCCATACTTTTACACCGGTCAAATTTTGTTTAAATGCGGATTGCACATTTTCTTTTAGTACAATAAACCTCATTTCAATCCAGAAATATTACTCAGTCCATCAGTTATTAGCTATATGAAACTGAAATAGCTGTTGCAAAAGCCAAAATTGTTGTAAAGAAAAAAGGTTAACATTAATAGGGGTGCCCAAACTTTTTCATATAACTGTATCTTGCACAACATGGTCATTACATGAGATTAAGAGAGAATAAAACAATAATCTTTTAACTGGCTAGAGTATGTGTAGCAGACTATAGACAAAATGGCTGAAGAAAACAAAACGGTGTCTACTTTAACAATTCCCCTCTTTATTATGTTCTTATTCTATGCTACATATCCCTACCTATCAGTAGGTCTGCAGAGTTGCCCTACTTCACAATACAAAAGGTTTTCCCTACACATATTATGGGGTACTACCATTCAGACATACCCTGTAAGTCGACCTATCCTTTTTCCCTATGCCTACCCTTTTTTTCCAGGACCACATGACAGCACCACAGGAGGTTGCTTCCTCCTCCCTCTACAGGGACAGGAACACAAGAGGTTAAAAACCCCGCTCCTTCCCAACCTCTCCAGTGTTTTTTCCTGTCCCTGTACAGGACGGACGTAGGAACTTACCGGGATGTACGGGGTCCAGGTGGATCGGGGGGGGGGGGCTCTGCTCTCTCTCCTTCCAACCTGTCAAGATGCCCCAGGCAGACACCACGCAGCGCGGGGTCCCTCAGCCGCGCCGGTCGAGCAGGAGCTCCCGGCGCCTGTCGCTTCCCTCCGAGGGGAGGGCTCTCGGCCTCCTGCCACAGCGATGCTTCCGGGCGCGGTGTGGAGACGGACGCCGGCGGATGGGCGGACATCGGCGCATGCGCAGACGCCACACTTCCGGTTTCCGGGTTAGTGCGGCCCTGGAGTTTTGGCGCAAATTTCAAATCTGAAGTTCGGACAGCAGGACTGCGACCTGGCACCTTCACTCAGGGAATAAAAACCTGGAAGGGTAGGGGGGGGGAGTACATTGTTTTTAGTTAGGCTCCGCACTCCAGCGCTGCCTGTGATGGATGAAAAAGAAAGTTCAGACACTAAAGCCCCTAAGGATGCCCAGGTCTCTGTAAGTGTCAGCCCTTCAAGGTTTCATTGCCCTGTAGTCAGGAGACTTGTCTGATCCTTGTTATTTTTTGCAGGGTGGAGGTTCTTCTGTGGGTTCTGGCACCATCCCCAAAAAGAAATGTACCACTAAAGTTAGGCGTTGTGCGGTGTGTGATGCAAAACTCCCAGACGCCTATGTTAAGAAGCTCTGCGAGACCTGCATTGCAAAGTTGATATCTGAGGAACAAACTGCCCTCCTGACAGACATGAGATCCATGATACGGGAGGAGGTTCAGGCTGTCATGACGAGCCACCCACCAGAGCCCCCGGCGCCTCCTAAAAAATGTCCACGCCATATGTTAGAGTCCTCGGAGGAAGATGAGATGTCCAGGAACTCCGACTCCCCAGGGGAAGATGAGGTCCTGGGTTCCTTGCCAGAGGAAGAGCGGCGTTACTTATTTTCCGCAGGCGACACGGATGAATTACTCCGTGCTGTACGGAAAACTATGATGGTGGAGGATACGGAAGAACCTCGAGCCATACAGGATGAAATGTTTGGGGGACCCCGGTCTCAGCGCCACAGGGTCTTTCCAGTAAATCACCACATGCGTGCGATGATCCTGGACGAGTGGGAGGAGGCGGAGAAACGATTGATTGTTCCCAGGGACTTCAAAGCCAGACTGCCGTTTGAACCCGATGACAAAGAATGGGAGGACGTTCCTAAAATTGATGTCCCCGTGGCGAAAGTCACACGGAAGATGTCAATCCCGTTTGAGGACTCCTTGGGTCTCAGGGACCCAATGGATAGGAAGGCTGATGGCCTTCTTAAAAAGGCTTGGGAGGCTTCTGCAGCCAACATTAAAGCCAACATTGCCGCTACTTTCGTGGCACGGTCTATGTTTTGTTGGTTGTCAGACCTGGAATCTCAAATTCGGGATAATGTCCCTAGGGACGCCATTTTGGACTCCCTTCCTATGTTAAAACTGGCGACCGGATTCATGGCAGACGCCTCCGCTGAGTCGGTGCGTTTTTCTGTCAGGAATGAGGCCCTTACTAATTCAACCCGCAGGGCCATATGGTTGAAAACCTGGTCGGGGGACGGAGCATCTAAGAATAAGCTGTGCTCCATCCCTTTTTCGGGTGCCCGGGTGTTCGGTCCTGCTCTAGACGAAATTCTAGAGAAGGCTTCCGATAAAAAGGGCGGTTTCCCAGAGGTCAGAGCTCCCCGTCCTCTCCCCTCCCGGAAGTTTCGTCCCGCTAGGCAAGACTATAGAGGCAGGGGTAAGGCGGGCAGATGGGGTTTCCACAAGGGAGGACCAGATAGGCAACCCCCCTTCGAACCCAGAAGGAAGCCAGATAGATCCTGACGCCATTATCGGGGGGAGGCTCAGCAACTTTTTGGGACACTGGCAGCAGATAACCTCCAATCCGTGGGTCCTTCAAGTGGTGGGGGAGGGTCTACGGATAAAATTTTCAGGGACCCCCCCCAAACAGGTTCATCCTGACGAAACCCCAGTCGCGGTCCCTTACCAACCGCCTCTGGTTGGATGTAGATTCCTTACTGCACATCGGGGCAATTCTCCCGGTTCCAGTCTCAGAACAGTTCCTGGGCCACTATTCTTCCCTATTCTCTGTTGCCAAACCCTCCGGAGAATTCTGAACGATCATAAATTTAAAGCCCCTCAATCTGTGGGTCCGGTACAAATGATTCCGGATGGAATCAATAAAGTCTACCATTCCTCTCCTCAACACGCACTCAGTCATGGCCACGGTAGATCTGAAAAGCGCATATTACCACATAGCCATTCACCCACACTCTCAGAAATACCTGAGATTTGCATTAGAGAGGGACAGGATATTGTATCATTTCCAGTTCTGGTGCCTTCCATTCGGCCTCTTTTCTGCCTCCAGGGTGTTCACGAAGATAATGACGGAAGTAGTGGCACACCTGAGAATATCCAATGTTTCCATCGTCCCTTACTTGGACGACCTTCTGCTGTTGGCGGACTCACCGGAGGAACTCTCCCGGACGATCACCACCACCTTGACGTTACTGACATCTCTCGGCGGGGTCATAAACGATCAAAAGTCCAATCTCATGGCGGAAACAAGGAAGCTGTTTCTGGGCATTCTTCTGGACTCAGATGCGCGCACATCCTTTTTGCCGTCTCAAAAAGTGGAAGACATCAGATCAAGAATCCAAGCCCTCAGCCGAAAGAAGCAGTGCTCCATCAGGGAGGCCATGAGCGTCCTGGGCATGATGACTTCCTGCATCCAATGTGTTCGCTGGAGTCAATTCCACTCCAGACCGCTCCAAAAGCTAATCCTGTCGTACACTGTGGGATCCTGCTGGTCCCTCCATTTCAAGATTTCCCTAACTCCTCAGGTCGTTCACAGTCTAAGATGGTGGATGTGCAGGAAAAATCTTCGCTTGGGCGTTTTGTGGGACTGCTCGCCGTCCGTCACGCTCACGACCGATGCAAGTCAGACTGGCTGGGGCGCCCATGTGAACTCCCTTTACTTTCAGGGCAGATGGCCTCCAGAAGTGTCAACCCAGTCGTCCAATTTCAGGGAGTTGCAGGCTGTCTGGCAGGCTCTGAAGGCAGCTCATCCTTTGTTCCGGGGTCAACATGTTCGGGTCCTATCGGACAATGTTACGACAGTGGCCTTCCTTCGCCATCAGGGGGGCTCTCGCCACCCACCTCTGCAGGCTCTGGCATCGAAGATCTTTCAGTGGGCAGAACGCTCGGTTCTCTCCATATCGGCGGTTCATCTCAAGGGCTCGGGAAATCATCTCGCGGACTTCCTGAGCAGGCGCACGATCGACCCCTCGGAATGGGAGCTGAAGGACAGTGTCTTTCAGGATCTGGTCAGACGATGGGGAAAACCCCAGGTAGATTCGTTCGCGTCCAGAACCAATGCAAAGCTGGAAGTCGTCTTCTTCTCTCTGAATCCCCGGGATGCTCCTGCTGCGATCGACGCCATGACCCAACCATGGTCCATGGGTCTGGTGTACGCCTTTCCGCCTCTGCCGTTGCTCCCCAGAGTACTCCGGAAGATTCAACAAGACGGAGCCCATGTGATTCTAGTAGCCCCGTTTTGGCCGAAGCGCAGCTGGTTCTCTTTACTCAGGAACCTGGCAGTTGCAGATCCGGTCCTACTTCCCTTGACGGGCGATCTCCTCAGCCAGGGTCCAGTTCTTCACCAGGACCTGGATCACCTTCAGCTATCGGCCTGGATCTTGAAGGGAGGTTCCTGAGACGAAAAGGCTTGTCGCTTGATGTCATCTCTACACTCCAGGCAAGTCGTAAGCAGATTACCCGGACCATATACGGGAAGATCTGGAAGAAATTCTGCTCCTTTCTGGGTGAAGAACCTGCTGACAGTTCTCGACCTAATATTCTGAAAATCTTGGATTTCCTGCAACTGGGATTCCGCAAGGGTCTTATGCCTAGCACTTTAAAGGTCCAAATATCGGCACTCAGTGTATTCTTTGATGTGTCACTGGCTTCCAATCCCTGGATTGCCAGATTCGTAAAGGGGATACAGCGCCTTCAGCCTACAATTCGACCCATAGTGCCTCCCTGGGATCTGACTTTGGTGCTCAATGGCCTTTGTGATTCGCCGTTTGAGCCCTCGTCTACCATTTCAATGGAACATTTATCCTTCAAGGCGGTGTTTTTAGTGGCCATCACAACGGCTAAGCGGATTGGTGAATTACAGGCTTTGTCTATCAGGGAGCCTTATCTTCAGATTCTAGATGACAGAATTGTACTGAAACTTGATGCAACATTTCGTCCCAAAGTGGTATCCTCGGCAAACCTGGAACAGGAAGTGATTTTGCCATCCTTTTGCCACAACTACACGAACCAGAAGGAACAGCGGCTGCATTCCTTGGATGTGAAGCGAACAGTATTGTGCTATTTGGAGGCCACCCAGAGCTGGAGATTGGACTCCACCTTATTCCTTCAGTTCAGGGGTAGAAATTGAGGCAAATCGGCATCAAAGGCTGTACTGTCTCGATGGGTTAGATCCACAGTATCCTCAACCTATCAATTGGCAGGTAGAACCCTGCCAGATCACCTTAGGGCCCACTCCACTAGATCACTATCTACCACATGGGCAGAAAGGGCAGGGGGCCTCTCTAGACCAGATTTGTAAAACAGCCACTTGGTCAGGTCCAAACACCTTTTGTAGACACTACAAGTTGGATATTCTGTCCTCCCACCAGACCTCGTTCGGTAGGAAGGTGCTCCAGGCAGTAGTCCCCCCCTGAGGATAAGTTAATTTGGTACTCTCCTGTGGTGCTGTCATGTGGTCCTGGAAAATAGGAATTACTACCTACCGGTAATGATGTTTCCAGGATCCATCATGACAGCACCCTTATTTCCCTCCCTTTGTTTTTACTTCGTGTATATTAACATTGTATGTAGTTCTCAAGCATAAATAAACGTGGTGTTATACCCATCCTGGTGTGGTACTTGAAAAGCCACTGGAGAGGTTGGGAAGGGGAGGGGTTTTAAACCTTTTCTGTTCCTGTCCCTGTAGAGGGGGGAGGAAGCAACCTCCTGTGGTGGTGTCATGATGGATCCTGGAAATATCATTACCGGTAGGTAGTAATTCCTATTTTCCCCTCCTATTAATATATAAGAAAGAGGGGAGATGTAAATATATTTGAGACTATATAACATATATAATAATTTAATATATGTTGAGACTATAGTTTATTCAATCTGTGTAAATGTGTTTATATGATATACAGTTAGGTCCAGAAATATTTGGACAGTGACACAATTTTCGCGAGTTGGGCTCTGCATGCCACCACATTGGATTTGAAATGAAATCTCTATAACAGAATTCAAGTGCAGATTGTAACGTTTAATTTGAAGGTTTGAACAAAAATATCTGATAGAAATTGTAGGAATTGTACACATTTCTTTACAAACACTCCACATTTTAGGAGGTCAAAAGTAATTGGACAAATAAACCAAACCCAAACAAAATATTTTTAGTTTCAATATTTTGTTGCAAATCCTTTGGAGGCAATCACTGCCTTAAGTCTGGAACCCATGGACATCACCAAACGCTGGGTTTCCTCCTTCTTAATGCTTTGCCAGGCCTTTACAGCCGCAGCCTTCAGGTCTTGCTTGTTTGTGGGTCTTTTCTTAAGTCTGGATTTGAGCAAGTGAAATGTATGCTCAATTGGGTTAAGATCTGGTGATTGACTTGGCCATTGCAGAATGTTCCACTTTTTTGCACTCATGAACTCCTGGGTAGCTTTGGCTGTATGCTTGGGGTCATTGTCCAACTGTACTATGAAGCGCCGTCCGATCAACTTTGCGGCATTTGGCTGAATCTGGGCTGAAAGTATATCCCGGTACACTTCAGAATTCATCCGGCTACTCTTGTCTGCTGTTATGTTATCAATAAACACAAGTGACCCAGTGCCATTGAAAGCCATGCATGCCCATGCCATCACGTTGCCTCCACCATGTTTTACAGAGGATGTGGTGTGCCTTGGATCATGTGCCGTTCCCTTTCTTCTCCAAACTTTTTTCTTCCCATCATTCTGGTACAGGTTGATCTTTGTCTCATCTGTCCATAGAATACTTTTCCAGAACTGAGCTGGCTTCATGAGGTGTTTTTCAGAAAATTTAACTATGGCCTGTCTATTTTTGGAATTGATGAATGGTTTGCATCTAGATGTGAACCCTTTGTATTTACTTTCATGGAGTCTTCTCTTTACTGTTGACTTAGAGACAGATACACCTACTTCACTGAGAGTGTTCTGGACTTCAGTTGATGTTGTGAACGGGTTCTTCTTCACCAAAGAAAGTATGCGGCGATCATCCACCACTGTTGTCATCCGTGGACGCCCAGGCCTTTTTGAGTTCCCAAGCTCACCAGTCAATTCCTTTTTTCTCAGAATGTACCCGACTGTTGATTTTGCTACTCCAAGCATGTCTGCTATCTCTCTGATGGATTTTTTCTTTTTTTTCAGCCTCAGGATGTTCTGCTTCACCTCAATTGAGAGTTCCTTAGACCGCATGTTGTCTGGTCACAGCAACAGCTTCCAAATGCAAAACCACACACCTGTAATCAACCCCAGACCTTTTAACTACTTCATTGATTACAGGTTAACGAGGGAGACGCCTTCAGAGTTAATTGCAGCCCTTAGAGTCCCTTGTCCAATTACTTTTGGTCCCTTGAAAAAGAGGAGGCTATGCATTACAGAGCTATGATTCCTAAACCCTTTCTCCGATTTGGATGTGAAAACTCTCATATTGCAGCTGGGAGTGTGCACTTTCAGCCCATATTATATATATAATTGTATTTCTGAACATGTTTTTGTAAACAGCTAAAATAACAAAACTTGTGTCACTGTCCAAATATTTCTGGACCTAACTGTACATGGAGGCCTGGAGAGGCTGCCTGCATTACTGCATTAGTATACATGGAGGCCTGGAGAGGCTGCCTGCATTAGTATACATGGCGGCCTGGAGAGGCTGTCTGCATTATTATACATGGAGGCCTGGAGAGGCCTGCATTAGTATACATGGAGGCCTGGAGAGGCTGCCTGCATTAGTATACATGGAGGCCTGGAGAGGGGGGATGCAGGGGCAGTGGCAGATGCTAGGGGGCAGTGGCAGATGCAGGGGGCAGATGCAGGGGGGCAGTGGCTGATGCAAGGGGGCAGTGGCAGATGCAAGGGGGAAGTGGCAGATGCAGGGGGGTAGTGGCAGATGCAGGGGGGCAGTCGCTGATGCAGGGGGGCAGTGGCAGATGCAGGGGCAGTGGCAGATGCTAGGGGGCAGTGGCAGATGCAGGGGGCAGATGCAGGGGGGCAGTGGCTGATGGGGACGGCGCGGTAGCAGATGCAGGGGGAGCGGCGGCAGATGCAGGGGGGGGGCGGCGACAGATGCAGGGGGGGCAACAGCAGATGCAGGGGGGCGATGGCAGATGCAGGGGTGGGGGCGGCTGATGCAGGTGGGACGACGGCAGATGCAGGGGGGCAGCAGAAGGAGCAGTGCAGTGGCGATGCAGGGGCGGAGCAGAGCAGCAGCGAAGCAGATGGAGGGTGGCGGATGATCTGAGACAGTGGCTGCGGCGGTGGATGATCGGGAAAAGCGGTGGATCGGGGGCAGTGACTTACCGATAGTCACCCGCAGGGATCGTTCTCCTCAGCTTCCACAGACGGACAAGCTGAGGAGAGCGATCACCTACAGATCTCCGGCCCCAGATCCACGGTGATTGGAGAGATCGATCACAAGGCTAATCTCTCCAATCAGGGCTGGGGGAGGGTGCAGCAAAAGTCACCCAGCTCCAGCCAATGATCAGTGCTACAGCTGTAGTGATCATAGCTGGATTTCAATGTTTCATCCATTTTCAATGGCTGAAACATTACACTGGCTGTGATTGGCTGAGCGGTGTTCGTCAGCCAATCACAGCCTCCGTAGGTCCGGGGAGGAGACACCACCTCTCCTGAGGTCAGGTACAGGTCCTCTCCTTCCCAAACATATATATCCGTCATGGGTCTTTAAGTACCAGGGCACCATGACGGATGTATCCGTCAAAGGGCGTGAGTGGGTTAACAGGAATAAAGCTACCTAAAACGGGTGTCCAATCGACCTTTATAAGCAGAGACTGGTTCCAGCGATATGTCACTTACTTGGCTGCTTGCTGAAGTTTAATCATTTTTATCTGCTTAAAATCTAGCATTTCTCAAAATGCTGCTGTGTATAACCCCACCCACACCACTGATTGGCAGCTGTGTACAATGAGCATAGACAGGAAGCTGCCAATCAGGGGTGGGGGCAGGGTTATACAGAGCTTATGGAGATAGTCCTTAGGTGTCTGGCAATAGAAGGTCACAGCGTTTCGCTGCGCAACATGGTTCCTAACTTTCTATTGTTGCTGCTGTCAGTATTCAGTGTACTAGGTAGCTCCTTTGTTGGGTTTTCATCCTCTTCCCTTTAGGACCCAAGGGAGCTCCTCTTCCTTCAGCTACTAATCATCTGTATTTCCCCTTAAATACTCTAATTTTCTCTGGACTTGTGCCTTACATTCAGGGTCGGTCTGGCCCGCCAGGGTACTGGGGAATTCCCCGGTAGGCCCCGGGCCCTCAGTGAGCCCCTGTGCCTTACATAGTGTGGGGCAGTGTATAGCGCCGAGGGGCCGCCGGTTTCTCGGGGCCGGCATTACGTGCAGCAGACTGGGCAGGGGCCCCACGCTGTGATGGGCCCCCCCTCCCACGCTCTGAGGTCCCCCAGCCTTTTAATCACAAACTGCAGCGATAGCACAAGTTCCGTACTATCGCTGTAGTTTGTGCGGCTGCAGAAGGACCTGTGGTGACATCACAGTCATGTGATATCACCGTAGGTCCCGCACTGCGGAAGTCCCAGACCTGTCCTGGAGACCGTGCCGCTATTCAAATGTACGCACATCTTTCAGACGCGCGTACATGTGAACAGTGCGGCCGGTGACAGGACTGAGACGGAGGAGCTGCTCAGCCCCACACCGACACAGCGGCCGTCATCACACTGCCGCCGGAGCAGCAGAGGAAAGGACGCGCAGGGCTGCAGGTAAGCGCTCAGGAGCCGAAGAAAAAAAAATGTATATTCTCACCTCTCCTCCTCGTTCCCGCGGTAACTCCAGCTGCTTCTTCCAAACTTCAGGACACAGCTCCGGTGTGCTTCCGGACACGTCTGATTGCTGCAGGACCTGGCGGTGATCACCTGATGCGGTCACCTGATGCATCAGCTGATCGTAAATCTCGCGGTGTGTTAAAAAATATACTCTTAAATATATTTTTTCTTCAAATACGTAAAGCCGCATGAAAGAAAGAACTTCCAAAGATGTAAAAAATAAATGTATTTTATCTATTTAAAAATGGTTGCCAGGGTTCAGTTACAGAAAGGAAAAATAATATACTTTGATAGCTTATGTAAAAAAGAGTTCATTTAGTCCATACTGAACAATGGGAAGTCTTTACCCATCTCTCTTTGGCTCCTGAACGGCAATGCAGGGGATGTCATCTCTTAGGCTGGACAACGTGTCATATCTTGCAGCACTGGAGTCTTCTCACAGCAGGCAGTGTGGAGGAGCGCGCCGTAGCCCCCTCCATCGTGTATTATATACCAGCTGCTCAGTCCATATAGGGTGTTTAGTGGAACACAGTTGAATATAGTTCCATATTACGTAACCTTCTGGAAACTTTGGAAAGCTTCGGAAAGCTTCGGAAAGGATTTAAATATATCCTTCCATGCTCAGCACTCAAGTATATTCAATATGGGCATATTTATCCCTTATAAACTTTATTAATAACCTATGCCCTCCAACATAAACAGAACTATGAACGTATATGTCTTACTATGAAATATTTGATAACTTGATGTATTAATTTCAATGTTTTTACAAACCCCCCTTGAAGCGGGTGGAGTAACCCCGAAATTAATTAATACATCATTAAAATAACAAATCTTCTTTCCTTATTTGGCAATAACGGATTAATATCAATAATAATGATGAAGAATAATTAATTTGCATTATTCATGTAAGTTCAATAATATAATAATGTGGATTCATGTTATGACAGGCTGTGACTGATCAATCATATAAAAATGTTTATAACTATACTTCGCTAGACCTAAAAAGAAATGCAAAAACCAAATCCGGTCACCATATGATGTCCTCTGAGTTGATGTCTTCTTATCTCCGATGTAATCCGGCATAAACACAGTCTCTTAGAAATAAATCCTTTGATAAAAATGAATGGTTACCAATTCATACAGTCCCATATTGCGTTTATCATTGTCAGATCAAAGTCCATAAACTTTATTTTTTTATTGCAAAGTCCATAGCCAATGTTGATAAACCACACTTCATGAGTGTAGAAGAATAGCAAAAAGTCTTTGATGTCTGTGCAGTGTAATTTACACTAGTCACCTTTCATGCTGCCTGTTGTCAAATAACCCAGGAACAGATGTTAAGACGTTCTTGGTCAGCACGACAGGGGTTAACTTTAACACGTCATTGCTCTTCTTAGTAACTTTAGGGAGGTCTTAATGCACAGACCATGTGTCATTGTCCATCCTGGAATCATAGGACTATTGTGTTTCTGAGATGCAAGCACGGTAAGTGTATTTTGTATGTTACACAGTCTTATTTGAGACGTTACCTTTTGGACCTTTTTGCAGAATCCCTTTTAACTTTAGGAAAAATATAAAGTCTTTTTATCTTCTGTAATCTTGATTGAAGACTGATTCATTCCCTAATCTAGATACCAAATATGGCAATAACTATCACTAATAAATGCCACAGCGTATCATAACTCTAATACTATAATACCATGTCATTATTATTATTATTATCGTAAAAGTATTAATATAATTGATACTCAGAATGATAAAATACTGCATAATGGTATAGACAATAGTATTTTCTTGTAATGACCTTTTTTGTCATTGGTGCATTACCCTTCCAAACCCATAGGTGGCAATGTGTTGAATGTAACCAAAATATAATATAAAGTATGAAATAATATAATGTGTACCTATAACATGTATCATATTATAAATATAAAAGGCAACAATGTGGCTTTTAGTTAGATCATTTGTAAATTATAAACCAAAGCAAATAACCTTTTAGAAAAGACTGGATGATACCATCAAAACACAATAATACCCATTATAAATTATTATTGATTAAAAATATAATATATATTATTTGTAAATATAGGAAGGTAAACCTAGATGTACCTCGATCTTCCATCTTTATTACTCTAATTTAATTTATTTGATTTGTCTATTATTTATTAAATAACCTACTATAAAGAAATGTGTAACTATAAGTAATATTTCATCCATATTAATATAAAAATAATGTATTACTAGGAAATAAACAATTGTATATATTGATGAAAAAAAGTATCTTTTCTTCCAAAAAATGGAACTTTTCCCTTTTAATATGATTCATATTTAATAAAGTAATATTCTTATATTAGATATTACTGAACTAAATATTGAAGTGTTTTCTCAATTGAGATATTTAAAATCTGAAGAAAAAATAAAAATTGTAGAATTAAGATTTTAATTAAAAATGTGAATATTAAACAATAATTAATATAAAAAATAGGAATAAAAAGAAAAATGAAAATCGGAATAAAAATAAAACTTGAAATAAAAATAAGGCCTTCTATGTATATAACACCTATGTCTTTAATAATACATAACCTTAATGTTACCAGATAACCTTAATATTACCAGTATCCTATAAAATTACCAAACCTATCAATAACCAATAAAAATAATTAAGTCATGTAACCTTGCAAATAATACACTTCTCTTAGTATATAAATGCATTATGATATACTTCAAATATATTTTTTTATTCCCAATTCTTCCTTTGTACTTGAAATATTAATTATTAAAGTATCCTGTAAACACATATATTTATCAAATATAAAATGTGTGATTGAGACCAAACCTCTCCCTTTCAATATCATGAAATATGATATTATAAAAATTAATATGTTTAGATTAAATTAAATTAAAATTTGTGTTGTATATCTTCAAGACCATATTATAAATATCACTTCCATATTTGAAAAGAAAAAATGATTACCAATCTGTGTATCAGTAAAAGAAGTGACTAACACAAAAGATATAAGAAAATCAAAACGTTATAACCTTATTCTAGAATGTAACTCTTCAGAATAAACCCTTAATAAAAAATCCTAATATCTCTATACTAAAGAAATGTCTAAGAATAAGATATATATATCCGGTATAAATTCCTTCATTTATACTTATGTACTATAACTTATTATCTAATATTATACATACATATTATAACCTCTAAGTTAAAACAAAAATTCTCTTTTTTTTTTTTCTCTCTCTCTCTGGATCCAAATACTTTGACTTTAGCAGCTGCTCAAACAATCAATCATTCATTGACACATCTATGCACACAAGACTGCCATGGGTCTGTAACATATACTTCTACATAGAAACTGACAAACACATATCCCTTTTTTTTCCAAGTATTCTATGCGCATTTCAAAAATTATGTTACTAATTTGAAGTACTTCTTGAAAAATACAAATTCCAATGTATTACATACTGTACATTTGACCATAGAAATATTTGATATTAGCTTTAGTAATTCAAGTCACATGCTCTAGTACGTGCAAGGAACACCATTCCAAAACAGCAAGCAGTTTTACTACATTCCAAAGCTCAGATTACATTTCTAATAACTCTAAAGAACATGTATGTGTATTCATAAAAGAAACATTAAAATAATAGTTCTCTGGCAATTGGTACCTGAGAAAATAATTATTACTATTATTCGTGCTTTCGCGATTAATCTTACCCAATAAAATATGTTACCTGATTGAGGACAAGAACAAATGTATAAATAAAAAGTTAATACTTCATCAATCTGCTTTACTGATAAATTCTGAGGGAAATAAAAGAATAAAATTATTATCATATTCATAATAAAAAATGAAACACTTTGAATCTGTTACTTTCTCTTATTGTTTTATTTTAAATATTATTATTCATATACAGAGATCAAATTATTAATTTATAACATTAACTATCATTTGACTAAATGAAAATATGACCTTGATTTACTATCACTACTTATATATATATATATATATATATATATATATATATATATATATTCACTGTATATGAAAAATTATGATTATCAAATAGCAAAATTAATTTATCCAGAAATCCCCTTTTATCCAGCTAAAGACCAAACCTCAATTTTTGCAAGATTCGGTTTATTACAGTAATTTCCAGAAAATTGGAATTGAAATTATTTTGTAACTCGATTTTTGTCCTTAAATGAGAAAAAATATCTTTCTCTGAAAAACCACCCAGCTGTCGCTGGCTATCAAATTCTCTGGACGACCTTTTTTCTTTCACTAGTGACCAGGGGAGAGAATCTACACAAGACACCTGTTTCTGTCTTTCAGGGCTTTTAAAAATCGCTTGTCTGAGATAATCGGTATCAGATTTTGTGACAATTTTCTCTTTCATTGAAGGTGACAAGGAAAGAGGGGGGGTGTATGACTTATAATTCACATGAAGGTTCCTGCGAATTTCATACATCTTGTCACAAAAATATTTGGATCTGGGAGACACTGTTGGTTTTTCACGGAAACTCTCCCTTTTTTGTGTTGGTTTTTCAGAATTAATTAATTTCTGTTTTGATTGATTTTGGCGATTTCTAACAAAATCGATAAATGTCGTACATTCGAATAGGGACTTTTTATTTAATGCCACTTCACAGGCGGCATTGTCAAGGAAATTAAATTTCTTGATGAATAAACGTATCATTCCATCCAATCCGACATTTGGAATAACCGCCCTATACAAACGTTCAAAAACGGACATAAATGAGAACGTACTCTCATTTTGTTCAATTTGTAATTCCTTCAACATCTCATAGTTTGGATCAGATTCATTCCTTGTACAGAATATGAGATTTTTCAGCCTTATGATATCGTTATCATTTGAACAATCAAATGTCTCATTGTCAGAAAACTTTTTCAAAGCCAATTGTCTAAAGAAATGCTGAGGTATCCACATACGGAATAACTGATTCGTCTCACTATTGGTTAAATTTAACCTCTCGATGGAACTTTCAAATATCTCTGAATTTCTGCAAACATGTATTTTAGGATTATATGCGGGAATTAATTTGCATATGTCCAATAAATTTTTTCTAAGTGTAATCCCTAACTTGGCCTGTTCTATTTTTAGAAACTGATCGTCGCCATTTTCTCTCTCCACGTGTCCTTTCTGCACATCTCCCACTCTGGCTCCTCCCCCTCCTGGCTTCTCTACGTCATTTCCTGCGTCTTTCCCAGTGTCCTGAAAATCACCTTGATTAGGTAACACGTGTCTGTCGCCATTATCAAAATTCTGATTTACAAAATTACAGTCTAAATCATCTGACTGATCATTTACAACATTACAGTCAGAATTCACCATATCACTGACTGACATTCCAAGTTCTAAGCAGTCTTTGGATTTCTCTGTCACTAACTCTCCTGACAATTCAGGTTGTCTATTTCCACCATTTTTACACTTTTCTACGATTAACTTGTGAAAATCATAGACTAAATGACAGACATTTCTGATTTTCTGTTTCTCTCTATTAAAAGACCTTGCACATTCTATACGTGAATTCTCAAGTTCACACTCCTCATAAAAGCGTAACCAAATCTCTTCTACATTAGAAATATCTGGATAAGTGAACTGAAGTTTACTTTGCTTAACATATGAAGAGATAAAATCCATTTTCTTACCTGAAATAATCAGATGATCTGATGGATGATCCTGTAAGACTTGATTCACCTTGTTCAACCCGTCCAATACTTCTTATGGACTGACACTATCTTTCTTGCTCAAAAATACGTCAAAAGTTAACTTCTGTGGCTTTATAAAGTCTTTAAAGTTCATTTAAAAAAAACATTCATGCTACTTGACTTATACGTATTTCCTAGGTTCTGCGTGATTTTTTTTATAAATTGTCGATTCCTGATCCTTTGCAGGAAGCATATGTCCAGTCCCCCCTTATGCAAAGTGAAGGAACAACAAAAAATGCAAAAAAATTACGAATGGGTGGCTCACCAAAATGTTAAAAAATATACTCTTAAATATATTTTTTCTTCAAATACGTAAAGCCGCATGAAAGAAAGAACTTCCAAAGATGTAAAAAATAAATGTATTTTATCTATTTAAAAATGGTTGCCAGGGTTCAGTTACAGAAAGGAAAAATAATATACTTTGATAGCTTATGTAAAAAAGAGTTCATTTAGTCCATACTGAACAATGGGAAGTCTTTACCCATCTCTCTTTGGCTCCTGAACGGCAATGCAGGGGATGTCATCTCTTAGGCTGGACAACGTGTCATATCTTGCAGCACTGGAGTCTTCTCACAGCAGGCAGTGTGGAGGAGCGCGCCGTAGCCCCCTCCATCGTGTATTATATACCAGCTGCTCAGTCCATATAGGGTGTTTAGTGGAACACAGTTGAATATAGTTCCATATTACGTAACCTTCTGGAAACTTTGGAAAGCTTCGGAAAGCTTCGGAAAGGATTTAAATATATCCTTCCATGCTCAGCACTCAAGTATATTCAATATGGGCATATTTATCCCTTATAAACTTTATTAATAACCTATGCCCTCCAACATAAACAGAACTATGAACGTATATGTCTTACTATGAAATATTTGATAACTTGATGTATTAATTTCAATGTTTTTACACGGTGACGCCGGCTTTTTACCGCCCGGCCGGCTTAAACAATCAGCTGATGCCGTCAGGAGACTTCATCAGCTGATTATCGGCAGCTCCTGCAGCGATCGGACGTGTGTATTTTTTTTTTTTGCAGTGATGCATCAGCTGATTGTATAACAGGCTTTTATACAATCAATTGCTGTATCATGTGATTCAGGCCCTTGAACCCGACACATCATCTGATCGCTTTGCCTTCCAGCAAACCGATCAGATGATATTGGATCCGGATTGGACGGCGCGGGACCCTTGACTCAGGATTACTGCGGAGGGGGGTTATTTATTTCAATAAAGATGGAGTCACTAATTGTGTTGTGTTTTATTTATAATAAAAATATTTTTCTGTGTGTTGTGGTTTTTTTATCTGTACTAGAAATTCATGGTGGCCATATCTAATATTGGCGTGACACCATGAATTTCAAGCTTAGGGCCAGCTGATCATATACAGCTAGCCCTAACCCCATTATTACCCAGCGAGCCACCCGGCATCATGGCAGCTGGAAGAGTTGGATACAATGCCAGAAGATGGCGCTTCTATGAAAGCGCCATTTTCTGGGGTGGCTGCGGACTGCAATTCGCAGCGGTGGTGCCCAGAAAGCTTGGGCACTCTGCACTGAGGATTCCAATCCCCAGCTGCCTAGTTGTACCTGGCTGGACTCGAAAATTGGGCGAAGCCCACATCATTTTTTTTTTTTTAATTATTTCATGAAATTCATGAAATTAAAAATATAAAGGGCTTCCCTATATTTTTGGTTCCCAGCCGGGTACAAATAGGCAGCTGGGGGTTGGGGGCAGCCCGTAGCTGCCTGCTGTACCTGGCTAGCATACAAAAATATGGCGAAGCCCACGTCATTTTTTGGGGGGGGAAAAACTCCTGCATACAGTCCTGGATGGAGCATGTTGAGCCTTGTAGTTCTGCAGCTTCTGTCTGCTCTCCTGCATACACTAGTGGAGAATGAAGAACATATTGAAGAAGGAAATGACATCAGACCTTTTTTTCTTTTTTTTTTTCTTCAATAATCTTTAATGGCATTGTTCACTGATTAAAAAACGCAATGAGCAAAACCGCACCAAAACGTAGCGTCAAAAAAATGCAGTGTGTGAACTTAGCCTAACGTTTCTGTGTGTGTGAACAACGGCATAATAGGGGACTGGAATGAGGATTTTACTAAAGGATGCGGAGCCCACTCATACACTGCACAAGGATGCGGGGCCCATTCATACACAGCACAAGGATGGGGGGGCCCATTCACACACTGCACAAGGATGAATGGGGCCCCATTCACACACTGCACAAGGATGAGGGGGGCCCCATTCACACACTGCACAGGGATGGGGAGCCCATTCACACACTGCACAGGGATGGGGGGGGGGGCATTCACACACTGCACAGGGATGGGGGGGCATTCACACACTGCACAAGGAAGGGAGGCACATTCATACACTGCACAAGGATGGGGGGGGGGGCATTCACACACTGCACAAGGATGAGTGGGGCCCCATTCACACACTGCACAAGGATGAGGGGGGCCCCATTCACACACTGCACAGGGATGGGGAGCCCATTCACACACTGCACAGGGATGGGGGGCATTCACACACTGCACAGGGTTGGGGGGGCATTCACACACTGCACAAGGAAGGGAGGCACATTCATACACTGCACAAGGATGGGGGGGGGTCCATTGCTACACTGCACAAGGATGGGGGGACCATTGCTACACGGCACAGGGATGGGGGGGGCCCGTTACCTATATACAGATCTCCTGTTTATAAAGTCATCTGTGATCACTGAATTACCTGTACACTGACACTATATACAGAGCTCCTGTGTATAATGGCAATGATGGTAATATTAATGTCCACAACCAAAGAGGGGAGGTGTCTTTACCACATAATGACTATGCACTAGCATGTCTTTTAGGCTCTTACCCCTCTTTGTTGTCATCATGGGATGATTGGGCAGGTATCCCTCCAAAGAGGATTCCGTTTGGAGAATGGCCCAATGTTTGATCAACACACCCCTTATCTGTTCCCATTGTCTACAGTAGGTAGAAATAAATCTGGCTACTGAGCCTGTTGATTTTGCCATCGTGTTCCGCCCAGATAATAGATGGTCACGTTTTGAAAATTTGGCCCTCTGGTAGCCTCGTTTAATAGATCTACCACTGTAGCCCCTATTGATGAATCTCTCCCTCATATCCCCTGATTCGGCCTCAAAAGAGCAATCCGAGGAGCACAATCTGCGCAAGCGCAGAAATTGGCCTGTCGGAATTGCATTAACCGTTGACCTGGGGTGTCCCAAAGTGACATGGAGGAGGGAATTGACCGCGGTGGACTTGCGGAAGATGGTGGTAGATACAGCGCCACTCAGTTCAATAGATATCCGGATGTCAAGAAAGTCGATGGTCCTCTGCCCGGTCTGGTAGGTAAGTAAGATGCTCCGGTCATTGGAGTTGAGTCGACGCACAAAGTCCTCAAGTTCAGAACCGGTTCCCCCCCCAGACGACAAGAATCTCTTGTTGATCGCTTTCCCTGGTAAGTGTATTTATGACTGTTATATATATTTTTTTCTGTATATTTCTGTATGTCTGTATGTCCCCTGTTATTCCTGCCCTCATTCCTCTTGCCTCTACTTCTCTCGGGACATACACTATGGAAGGAGGTTGAACTTTCCACAAGCCTATTTTTGAATATGGACTCCACGGCATTGGACCCACTAATATCATGCATTGCAGCTCGCTTCTAACTTTATTTATGACTGTTATATATATTTTTTTCTGTATATTTCTGTATGTCTACATGTATATTATATGCATATATTACAGTATGTTATGAGCTCCTTACATGCCGATATACGCTTGTGTGTCCTTGGCCATGTCTGTTTCTCTCATTTTCATTCCTCCTCCCCTACCGTTATATGTCCCGATCTATATCTTTATATTTCTCAGCCCATCCCCTGCAAAACCGCGGTAAAATTCTCTGTTTTCTAAACTTGCAGGGTTATCGCAGGCTCTCTGCTGTGTGGGCGTGAGTTCTATCCCCTGCTCCATTTGAGTGGGCTGGCTTTGTGACGCGCTGGTTGGAAGCACTTGCCTTCTGGGCGTGACCGCGGTGGTGTCCTTAGCAGCGGAGAACCGGAAGTGTTGGTGACGTCACAGGAAGTTTTCTTCCATCCGATCTCCGCTGCTGATATCTCACCGTGGCGTTACCCAGCGCGTCACCCACCTGGAGGCAATTATGAGGGGGCGTTTTAATGGGGCTTGATATCCTTTATAAGGCCAACACCTTGCACTATTTTTATCTGTCCCCCGACGAACCACATCTAGCGAAACACGTGTTGGGACGCCGGTTCCCACGTGTTACCCCGGCCTTCTGGTTGATCTCTTTCCCTGGTAAGTGGATTTTTTTCCCCCCTGGGCCATACTTGAAACCATTCTGGTTTACTAGGCTATACTTTACCTCTTGGGGTTATTATCCACTTGGTGATTATGTTGACCTGGGAAAGTCTATTAGATTCCTTGGAGACTTGTTCTCCCTTATCTGTCTCCGGGACACGTGGGGTGTCTCCCCTCTAGCACCTTTTTCCCCTTGGTCCTTTCTTATGTATGTCTTTGCTACATTTTTGATATACCCTACAGCATTATAAATAAAATGTTTTATACATTTATAACTGTGACGTGTATGGATGTCTTTGTCACTGGGCAAATATAAAGACTCTTCTGCCTTTGTTTATTAATATTAATGTTATTAGTATTGTGGTTTTTATTCATAATCATTTATTTTAGTATTCGTCATTGTTTATTAGTAATATGTGGTCTTGTCATGGTTTGGTGGTATTTGTCTCTTGTATGAAGTATTATTTGGTAGTCTGGTCATAGTGTCGTGGTATTTCTCCCTTGTATGTGGTAATATTTGGTTACTATGTGGTCTAATTATGGTGTGGCGGTATTACTCTCTTGTATGTGGTTGTTTTTGATCACTATGTATTGATAATATGTTATCTGGTCACGGTGTGGCGGTATTTCTCTCTTGTATGTGATTGTATTCGGTCACTATGTAGTGGTAATATGTTGTCTGGTCACGGTGTTGCGGTATTTCCCCCATGTATGTGATATTATTGGTCTTGGTATAGTGGATTCTGTTCTGTCTGGAGGTCACTTTTTCTCACTATCAATATGGGGAAGATTCTTTATTTCCAATAGTTTAAATATTTGAATGATTAACCCCTCGCTGTCCTGTGATTATTACACTGCAGCAAATATGCACTAACAGAGGTTCTCCAGTGAAAACAGGTAATCAACTTTTCTAAGGCTACGTGCACACAGTATTTGGTGAGTTTTTTACCTCAGTATTTGAAGCCAAAACCAGGAATTGTAAAATCAGTAACATGAGAGGAAAAGTATAATAGAAAGACGGGCACCGCTTCTGCATTTTTCACCCACTACTGATTTTGGCTACAAATACTGATGTAAGATACTGACCAAATACTGAAAATGTGAACGTGGCCTAAGCATGTGATAACTTATTCATCAGTGGTGGTCCGATTGCTGGGACCCGAACTGATTAGCAAAATGTGCAACTTTTATCCCCCATTACACTGGAGCTTATGTAGACACGATCCCTGATCCATTCATTCCCTCAGTGGCTGTGAGCGCTGTGCTTGTTTTTATCTGACTGCTCCACAGAGGATGAATGGAACTGCGGTCACACACCCCACCCCACAGAGGATGAATGGAGCTGCGGTCACACACCCCACCCCACAGAGGATGAATGGAACTGCGGTCACACACCCCACCCCACAGAGGATGAATGGAGCTGCGGTCACACACCCCACCCCACAGAGGATGAATGGAGCTGCGGTCACACACCCCACCCCACAGAGGATGAATGGAGCTGTGGTCACACACCCCACCCCACAGAGGATAAATGGAGCTGCGGTCACACACCCCACCCCACAGAGGATGAATGGAGCTGCGGTTACACATCCCACCCCACAGAGGATGAATGGAGCTGCGGTTACACATCCCACCCCACAGAGGATGAATGGAGCTGCGGTTACACATCCCACCCACAGAGGATGAATGGAGCTGCGGTCACACACCCCACCCCACAGAGGATGAATGGAGCTGCGGTTACACATCCCACCCACAGAGGATGAATGGAGCTGCGGTCACACATCCCACCTGTTGCCGCTGACATTGTATAATGGGCATATAAGTGTCCTGTCAGGGATAAAAGTTCCCCAATCTTCCGGTCGGTGCGTTTTCCACTGGTCTGGTTCCACCGATCAATAAGTTATCACCAACGTAACCTGTGGATCGGTGATAACTTGTCACCAAAGATCCCATTACTGCAAACTACTGTAATTGTACAGAGTTATTGTGTGTGCAGAGGAGATGTGCAGGAGCCGCCTGTGCTTTACAGTCAGCGCTAAACTAAAACAGGCATAGCAGCTAATAGATATTTGCATGTAGTTGTAGGGTGGGCCCCTAGAGTTATTCCCCCTGGTGGGCCCCAGACACCCCAGTCCGACCCTGCACACGGCTCTGCTCCGTACACCTCGTACACACACGGCTCTGCTCTGTACACCTCGTACACACACGACTCCGCTCCGTACACCTCGTACACACACGACTCCGCTCCGTACACCTCGCACACACACGGCTCCGCTCCGTACACCTCATACACACACGACTCCGCTCCGTACACCTCGTACACACACGACTCCGCTCCGTACACCTCGCACACACACGGCTCTGCTCCGTACACACTCGGCTCTGCTCCGTACACCTCGTACACACACGGCTCTGCTCCGTACACCTCGTACACACACGGCTCTGCTCCGTACACCTCATACACACACGACTCCGCTCCGTACACCTCGTACACACACGACTCCGCTCCGTACACCTCGCACACACACGGCTCTGCTCCGTACACACTCGGCTCTGCTCCGTACACCTCGTACACACACGGCTCTGCTCCGTACACCTCGTACACACACACACGGCTCTGCTCCGTACACCTCGTACGCACACGGCTCCGCTCCGTACACCTCGTACGCACACGGCTCCGCTCCGTACACCTCGTACGCACACGGCTCCGCTCCGTACACCTCGTACACACACGGCTCCGCTCCGTACACCTCGTACGCACACGGCTCCGCTCCGTACACCTCGTACACACACGGCTCCACTCCGTACACCTCGTACACACACGGCTCTCCTCTGTACACCTCGTACACACGCGGCTCCGCTCCGTACACCTCGTACACACACGGCTCCACTCCGTACACCTCGTACACACACGGCTCTCCTCTGTACACCTCGTACACACGCGGCTCTGCTCCATACACCTCGTACACACGCGGCTCTGCTCCATACACCTCGTACACACGCGGCTCTGCTCCATACACCTCGTACACACGCGGCTCTGCTCCGTACACCTCGTACACACAGGGCTCCGCTCCGTACACCTCGTACACACACGGCTCCGCTCCGTACACCTAGTACACACACGGCACCGCTCCATACACCTCATACACACACGGCTCCGCTCCGTACACATCGTACACACGGCTCTGCTCCATACACCTCGTACACACACGGCTCCGCTCCATACACCTCGTACACACGGCTCTGGTCCGTACACCTCGTACACACACGGCTCCGCTCCATACACGTCGTACACACACGCCTCCGCTCCGTACACCTCGTACACACACGGCTCCGCTCCGTACACCTCGTACACACACGGCTCCGCTCCGTACACCTCGTACACACACGGCTCCGCTCCGTACACCTCGTACACACACGGCTCCGCTCCGTACACCTCGTACACACACGGCTCCGCTCCGTACACCTCGTACACACACGGCTCCGCTCCGTACACCTCGTACACACACGGCTCCGCTCCGTACACACACGGCTCCGCTCCGTACACCTCGTACACACACGGCTCCGCTCCGTACACCTCGTACACACACGGCTCCGCTCCGTACACCTCGTACACACGCGGCTCCGCTCCGTACACCTCATACACACACGGCTCCGCTCCGTACACATCGTACACACGGCTCTGCTCCATACACCTCGTACACACACGGCTCCGCTCCATACACCTCGTACACACGGCTCTGGTCCGTACACCTCGTACACACACGGCTCCGCTCCATACACGTCGTACACACACGCCTCCGCTCCGTACACCTCGTACACACACGGCTCCGCTCCGTACACCTCGTACACACACGGCTCCGCTCCGTACACCTCGTACACACACGGCTCCGCTCCGTACACCTCGTACACACACGGCTCCGCTCCGTACACCTCGTACACACACGGCTCCGCTCCGTACACCTCGTACACACACGGCTCCGCTCCGTACACCTCGTACACACACGGCTCCGCTCCGTACACACACGGCTCCGCTCCGTACACCTCGTACACACACGGCTCCGCTCCGTACACCTCGTACACACGCGGCTCCGCTCCGTACACCTCGTACACACGCGGCTCCGCTCCGTACACCTCGTACACACGCGGCTCCGCTCCGTACACCTCGTACACACGCGGCTCCGCTCCGTACACCTCGTACACACGCGGCTCCGCTCCGTACACCTCGTACACACACGGCTCCGCTCCGTACACCTCGTACACACACGGCTCTGCTCCGTACACCTCGTACACACACGGCTCTGCTACATCCACACTGTAAATCCTGACCCCACACATAAACTTCCCCTCATCCAGCACCATGACAACCAGCACAGCAGAGTCCTGCATACACTGAGGAGCTGATCATGTGACCCCTGACTCCTCCCCTCCATGTGACATCATCACAGGTCCTGTAAGCACAGAGCAGCCATATATCCAGTGGCGTAACTAGAGTGCGATGGGCCCCGGTGCGAAAGTTGGACCTGGGCCCCCCTCCGGACGTTGGTCAGATGAATGGGCACCTGTAGCGTTCTAAATCCTATAAAGGCATATTAATTGCCCCTTCCCCCCCTTCACTATACAGTAATGTTCCCAATCCTGGTACATATGTCCCCCATACTGGTATATATGTCCCCATCCTGGTATACATGTTCCCCATCCTGGTATACATGGTACATAACGTCCCCATGCTGGTATATATTTATCCAATGCTGGGCCGATCCTAGTAAAAATGTTGCACATCCTGGGCCCATCCTAATATGTCTCCCATCCTGATATATAGTATATGTTCCTCATCCTGGTATATATGTCCCCCATCCTGGTATATATGGTCTGGGACTGTCTCTAATGAATAATTAAAAAAATATAAATAATTTAAAAAAAATTCTACTCATCTTGCCTCTGCTCCCACATCACCAAGTGTCCTCTGTAGCGAGTGCGGACTGGCTTGCAGCTGACAGAGTGCGTGCTATAGAGCATGACCGTACTACCATGCGCTGCCCCCAGTTATGGTATGAACGTCAGCTGCCAGCCACTGTGTGCCCTGTACCTTTGGGCCTGGTAACAATCTCTACGTTTGTGATTGCTACTCCCCTACCTGCTTTCCTCACTCCATCCACCAACTATTGATTGCTGAAGTCAGCTCACGTATTGTAAAGATAAAGCACCCTCCCAGGACATACTGCATCAAATCTACTTCAGGCTATGTGCCCACTTTGCGTTTTTATGTGCAGAAAATCTGCACATAAAAACGCATGTTTGGAACGAAAAAAGCAACTGAAAAAAAATGAGCATTTTTTATTGCGTGTTTTTTCACCTACCTCTTTTTGAGCGTTTTTTAGTCATGGCGATCATGGGGGTTCAAGCGCTGTACCCCCGCGGTCGCCAGGACCTGGCTCTCGCTGCCAGGAGGAGTACCCGTGCCGCTCTCGGCAGTTGAACCCTCTAAATGCTGCAATCAATGCAATTGCTGCATTCAGAAGGCAGGGAGAGGCATCGCTTACCCTTCCTGGCGATCAGGTCCCTGTAGTGCAATCACAGGGACCCGATCACTGCCATGGCAACCCTGGGTCATCACCATGATGACCCCGGTTTACTGAGGCATGGATCGCCCCCCAAACCAGGGCACCTACGTCACCAGAGTTCCCTGCAACAAGGTCCCGTGGTAAAGACCACAAGGCCTAGGTGCAGGAAACCCTGGTGACATCACAAGGTGAACTGAGTTCATGGCGGCGGATCTGCAGGACACCCCGGTGATCCGTAGGCATGAACTCGATTCACCTTGTGATATCACCAGACTTCCCAGAAGCAATGTCCTGCAGTCAGGGCCGGCTCCAGGTTTTTGTGGGCCCCGGGCGGAAGAGTCCCAGTGGGCCCCATCCACACGCAGACACACATACGTACACATACATATACATATTTAACGGCAAACTCACAAAAATACATATAGAACTGACACATCTATACAGTCATATACACTGACATACATAGATACACATCATACATGCATACAGACACACACAACACAACTCTGCTAGATACATACATACAGACACAGCACTGCTACATACATACACACATAGCTCTGCCACATACATACACACATAGCTCTGCTATATACATGCACACATAGCTCTGCTACATACATAGCTCTGCTACATACATAGCTCTGCTATATACATACACGCATAGCTCTGCCACATGCATACACACATAGCTCTGCCACATACATACACACATAGCTCTGCTACATACACACATAGCTCTGCTACATACACACATAGCTCTGCTACATACACACATAGCTCTGCTACATACACACATAGCTCTGCCACATACATACACACAGCTCTGCTACATACACACATAGCTCTGCTATATACATACACACATAGCTCTGCTATATACATACACACATAGCTCTGCTATATACATACACACATAGCTCTGCTATATACATGCACACATAGCTCTGCTATATACATACACACATAGCTCTGCTATATACATGCACACATAGCTCTGCTATATACATGCACACATAGCTCTGCTATATACATACACACCTAGCTCTGCTATATACATACACACCTAGCTCTGCTATATACATACACACCTAGCTCTGCTATATACATACACACATAGCTCTGCTATATACATACACACATAGCTCTGCTATATACATGCACACATAGCTCTGCTATATACATGCACACATAGCTCTGCTATATACATACACACATAGCTCTGCTATATACATACACACCTAGCTCTGCTATATACATACACACCTAGCTCTGCTATATACATACACACCTAGCTCTGCTATATACATACACACCTAGCTCTGCTATATACATACACACCTAGCTCTGCTATATACATACACACCTAGCTCTGCTATATACATACACACATAGCTCTGCTATATACATGCACACATAGCTCTGCTATATACATGCACACATAGCTCTGCTATATACATACACACATAGCTCTGCTATATACATACACACCTAGCTCTGCTATATACATACACACCTAGCTCTGCTATATACATACACACCTAGCTCTGCTATATACATACACACCTAGCTCTGCTATATACATACACACCTAGCTCTGCTATATACATACACACCTAGCTCTGCTATATACATGCACACATAGCTCTGCTATATACATGCACACATAGCTCTGCTATATACATGCACACATAGCTCTGCTATATACATGCACACATAGCTCTGCTATATACATGCACACATAGCTCTGCTATATACATGCACACATAGCTCTGCTATATACATACACACATAGCTCTGCTATATACATGCACACATAGCTCTGCTATATACATGCACACATAGCTCTGCTATATACATGCACACATAGCTCTGCTATATACATGCACACATAGCTCTGCTATATACATGCACACATAGCTCTGCTATATACATGCACACATAACTCTGCTATATACATGCACACCTAGCTCTGCTATATACATACACACCTAGCTCTGCTATATACATACACACATAGCTCTGCTATATACATACACACATAGCTCTGCTATATACATGCACACATAGCTCTGCTATATACATGCACACATAGCTCTGCTATATACATACACACATAGCTCTGCTATATACATACACACATAGCTCTGCTATATACATACACACATAGCTCTGCTATATACATACACACATAGCTCTGCTATATACATACACACATAGCTCTGCTATATACATACACACATAGCTCTGCTATATACATACACACAGCGCTGCTATATACATACACACCTAGCTCTGCTATATACATACACACCTAGCTCTGCTATATACATACACACATAGCTCTGCTATATACATACACACATAGCTCTGCTATATACATACACACATAGCTCTGCTATATACATACACACAGCGCTGCTATATACATACACACATAGCTCTGCTATATACATGCACACATAGCTCTGCTATATACATGCACACATAGCTCTGCTATATACATGCACACATAGCTCTGCTATATACATGCACACATAGCTCTGCTATATACATGCACACATAGCTCTGCTATATACATACACACATAACTCTGCTATATACATGCACACCTAGCTCTGCTATATACATACACACCTAGCTCTGCTATATACATACACACATAGCTCTGCTATATACATACACACATAGCTCTGCTATATACATGCACACATAGCTCTGCTATATACATGCACACATAGCTCTGCTATATACATACACACATAGCTCTGCTATATACATACACACATAGCTCTGCTATATACATACACACATAGCTCTGCTATATACATACACACATAGCTCTGCTATATACATACACACATAGCTCTGCTATATACATACACACATAGCTCTGCTATATACATACACACAGCGCTGCTATATACATACACACCTAGCTCTGCTATATACATACACACATAGCTCTGCTATATACATACACACATAGCTCTGCTATATACATACACACATAGCTCTGCTATATACATACACACATAGCTCTGCTATATACATACACACATAGCTCTGCTATATACATACACACAGCGCTGCTATATACATACACACATAGCTCTGCTACATACATACACACATAGCTCTGCTACATACATACACACATAGCTCTGCTATATACATACACACATAGCTCTGCTATATACATACACACATAGCTCTGCTATATACATACACACATAGCTCTGCTATATACATACACACATAGCTCTGCTATATACATACACACATAGCTCTGCTATATACATACACACATAGCTCTGCTATATACATACACGCCTAGCTCTGCTACATACATACACACCTAGCTCTGCTATATACATACACACCTAGCTCTGCTACATACATACACACCTAGCTCTGCTACATACATACACACCTAGCTCTGCGACAGACAGACAGACAGACAGACAGACAGACAGACAGACAGACAGACAGACAGACAGACAGACAGACAGACAGACAGACAGACAGACACGCGCGGCTCCGGGGTGGGGGCATAAATCGGGGTTGGGGAGGGCACATACCGCTCAGGTCACGGTGGAGAGGGGGCCCACACAGCGCCGGAGGGACACGCTGTGCTGGGGGTCGCTGGCTGGCACTGCAACTCTCATCTGTGGGACTGAGCAGGATGCCGGTCTGTAGCTCCGCCCACAGATGAAGTTCAAACCAGGAAGTCTGCGCGCCTTAAAGAGACGGCGCCGCAGATTCCTGCCGAGGACTGAGGTCCCCGGAACTCGGCCCGGCGACCGCAGAACTAAGGAGAGTGGACCCCGGCCAAGGTGCACCAGAGCTGACGAGGCCGAGTGGGCCCCCCCGGCTCTCCAGGGCCCCGGCATTTGCCCGGGTATGCCGGGTGCTGACGCCGGCCCTGCCTGCAGTAAAGACTGAGATAAGGAAATGGCTGCAGGGAGCCCCAGTGACGTCAACACACGCAAATTCAATGTGGGCATTACACATGCGTTTTTTCCTGCATTTTTCACTGACTCCATTGAAGTCAATTGGTGAAAAAGCAGGAAAAAATACAGAAACAACTGACACACTGCTTCTATTTTCAGCAACAAAAACTGCAAGAAACAGCGTGGGCACAGCAAGTCAGGATTCTCAGACTTTGCTGAGATCATTTTTCCTTGCTTTTATCAATTAAAAAAGCAAGGAAAAACGCATGAAAAAAGCCACGTGTGCACAAGGTCTTCTGTGTATGTAGCTGAGCAGTGCACAGTAATTTAGCTGGATTTAGAGACAGGACCTGGCTGTGCTGCTTTCATCAAACTGCTGCAAGCACTTCCCCCTCTGCTCACAGTGTGCCTGATTCTGTGGGCTGGCCCCAATCACCTGATCAGCCTCATCCTCCCTCCCCACCACCAAATCTCAAAGTGTCCAAAGCAGCACCTGAACGGTTTACAGTAAGATAACAGAATGTAAAGAAGGTCAGATAAACTTTCCTGCCATATATACAGCTCACCCCTCTCCACATGGTCGCACATCAGTAAATAAACGATCGGACGCTGTCAGTGACTGCTCAGAGCGATGGAAGGGAGGCAGAGTATATATTATACTGCCATGCCTGAGCTGCTGGGACTGAGAAGTACGGAGTGCTGCCTCACAAACATGCCGGTCAGACCGCACTGCTGCCCTCACCTGATATGTCTCCTGCAGAGGCCGGCACCACAGTGTAATCACATGCAGAGACTGGAGGGGGCGGAGCTCACGCTGCCCGGCCGCTTCTACTGAAAATGCAGGAACAGCCCAGCTCCTCTCACTGACAGGAGCTGCTGCTGATCTGCAGCGCGGGCCCCTAACCTGCGGGCCCGGTCGCAATCGCGACCCCTGCGACCGCGGTAGTTACGCCCCTGCATATATCTAGTGTGCGGCTCTGCAGGTGGAGGTAGGTGCAGGGTCTCTATTATTTTGGGGTCATCATCATTAACCCCTTTATGTCCAGTTCCAGACCAGCTTACTCCGGTTCTTGATCAGGCACATTTTCATATTATAAATCGGAGGAGCCAGCAATGCTTGATCAGACATGTCAGATGGGAGATAAATCCCCTCCCCCGGTCCCCCGGTGTAGCCAAAGTGACCCCCATTCCCCCTCCTCATACTGATCATCTAAGATGGTGGCTGCACGCTGCATTCATCCTCCTCTGATTTCTGTCATATGTGACATGTCAGATGTGACAGAAACGTCCTCCCCAGGTCCAGGTAAGTCACCCCCTGTCACTCCCCGTCCTCCTGATATGAGCAGCTGCTCCGTCCTCGCGATCCCTACTCATCCTCTGAAAAATATCGGCCGCATGCTGTTCTAACCCCAGGGCTTGATGCCAGGTGACATTACACAGCTGGTATCAACCCCATTTATTACCCCGTTTGCCACCGCACCAGGGCAACGGGATGAGCCAAAGTGAAGTGAAAGGATTGGTACATCTAATGGATGCGCCGCTGCTGGGACGACTGCAGCCTGCTATTTTTAGGCTGGGAAGGGCCAAATAAACGTGGCCCTTCCCACCCTGAGAATACCAGACGCCAGCTGTCAGCTTGACCCTGGCTGGTGATCCAATTTGGGGGGAACCCATGTTTTGTTTTTTTTAATTATCAATAATTTAAAAAAAAAAACAAAAAAAAAAAACAGCTATGTGTCCACGATCAGTGTTTGCAGCGTTTTGGACACAGAGTCCTTTCGCTGCTTCCAAAATGCTGCGCTGTGCAGTACAAGCGCAATGGAAGGATTTTTGGAAATCTCCTGCCCACTGTGCTTGTTTTTTTCCTTAGCATAAACTGACCTGCAGCGCGGCTTCCTGAGCCTCAACATGTCAATTTATGCTGTGGAGACGAGAGTTTTGTCCAAAGGGAAAATAGAGCTAAAGTCCTCAGCAGCCTGAACCTGGATCGTGGGCCCGGGCAGCTGCGTTCTCCAGTGGACGATACTCGCATCTCTGCACGAAAGCTGACATTGTATCCTAGACACAGTGTCACCTGGTCGTGGGCACATAGCCTAAAAGTGAGAAATTCAATAAAGTACCTGTGGGTTCAAAATGCTCACTATACCGTACCTGGATAAAATCCTTGAGGAGTCTAGTTTCCAAAATGTGATCACTTTTGATGGAGCTCCACTGTTTAGGCACCTCAGGAGCTCCAAACGCGACATGGCATTCGCTAATGAATCCAGCCAATTTTACAGTCAAATGGCGCTCCTTCCCTTCCGAGCCCTGTCGTGCGCCCAAACATTTGATTTCCAGCTCATATGAGGTATCTGTGTACTCAGGAAAAACTGCACAATAAATTTTATGGTGCATTTTTTCCTGTTACCCTTGTGAATAAAGAGCTTTGATGTCACTTTGATGCCCATTTTGTGCCTGTTTGATACTTATTTTTGCTGCTTTTAAGTGTATTCACATCAGGGCCCCGCAATGTATTGTATTTTATTATTGTTTGTTCTTAAACCTGTAAAAAAAACCCTAAAAAATAAAAACTAAAAAAAAATAAATAAACCAACTTCAGCCTCGAATAAGAAACTGGATGAATAAGAAACCAACTTCAACATTGTGTCTGATGTCGAGCGATACCAGATTGAAAATAAGGGAAATGTCTGTTTTTACCACATATATACCCTGCCCCCCGCACTGACTGACAGCCGCTGACCATTGGAACCTGCTGTCAGTCAGTGTCGAGCGTGCGGTATACTGAGCAGTGACTAGAACTGCATCAGTGCCACCCCAGTTGTTGCGAGCGGCGGGGCGCTGCGCTCGCCAACGCTCGGGTCCGGCGCTGCTGCTGCTGCTCGGTGGCTCGAGCGGTGGGCCGGATCCGGGGACTCGAGCGGCGCTCCTTGCCCGTGAGTGAAAAGGGGTGTTTGTTTTGGGAAGTGAGTCCGTGACGCCACCCACGGGTTGTGGTGAAGATGGGCACCACCGCTGCTGGTGACAGGGATCCTGGGAGCGTTGGTAGGGAGCAGCTGGGATGTTGTTTTTCCCCCCCTCCATGGGTAGGGGTTGGTGGTCCCGGGGCCCGGTGGTGTGACGGGGAGGCAGGGCTGGCGAGGTGCAGGGTTGCAGGGACAGCGCGGCATGGTGCTGGATGGCACTGGTGTAACAAACAGGCAAAGTCACCGGTAAACCAAACGGCTGGATGGACGGGTCCCGCAGCCGGCTGCAGTGTCTCTCCCCGGACAGGTGATGGCAGCTGTCTTTCCCTGCACCTTTTTGTAATTTTTGACTATGATGGTTGCGCAACGGTAGTCCACTCCCCGGTGTATAGGTGCCGGAGGAGTCCGGTTTGCCCACAGGCGCTGGCCCTTGGGTCTCTAGCTGTGGCGGTAGCTGTATACCCTCACGGTGCGGACGGTTGCCTTCTGACGGGACTTGGTTGTTAAGGAACCCCTGGGGTTCCGGTCACTATCGGATTTGACCTTTGTCGGCGGGTCTCCAAGCCTGGTCGGGGTCCGAAGGCCCTGCCTGTGTGTGCTGGCTTCACTTCGCTCCCCGGTTCGGTACCGGTGGGCCATCGCCCGACCCCGGTCCTACGGTTCCGTGTTGATTCGCCTCTCCTGCAGACGGTCACCACCGTCTGCCAACCTTGCTGTCAGTGCCTGGGCCACACACCCAGACACTCTCCACTTTACTCCTCTCCCTTTCACCTCCAAAACTGAACTCTCTTTTCCCGCCTCCAGGCCTGTGAACTCCTCAGTGGGCGGGGCCAACCGCCTGGCTCCGCCCCACCTGGTGTGGACATCAGACCCTGGAGGGAGGCAACAAGGATTTGTGTTTGACTAATCTTGCTGTCTGGGGGATGGGGTGTATGTGTGTTCTTACCTGTGACGACCTGGCTAGTCCAGGGCGCCACATTCCCCCTTGGTAAAATGCAGACCGTCCGCAGGCTGCCCGTCCATCACCGGTTTTATTTTTCTTTTCAACTGTAAAATGGGGGTAAAACATTTGAACATAAGCATATTTGTTAGAACACTTCAAACGTTGCACATAAATAACATTTTTAATACAGACGGACGGACGGATGTCTTCCGCTCTCCCACCCAAGCAACCTAGCCCTGATGCTGCCCCTAAGAAGTGGGCAGCACCCCTTTACCCCAGTCCCGGTTCAGGCTGCCCGAGCGGGAACGGGTACGGTAACTCGCACCCGGCTGTCACTTCAGGGGACCCCACGTCCAAGGGGGACCCTTGACCCCCGGAGGATCGCCACCGGTTACGGTAGTGGCGGGCCTGGGCCATCACTTTCCTCCAGGCCCATCCTCCAAATCAGCCTCTCCGGCGGCGGCAACGGTTTTCATCCCACAACATATTTACAAGCCCACAAGTTCGTGGGTGCCCTGCAAGTTCTCGGGCTTGTTCATGAGTAGTTTCTCATGTGGGTATGGATGGGGGTTAACTGAACAGGGACAACTCCAGTCCCAACGGGGGCGGCTCTTCTTCTTTTCTTCGGACGAAATCAGGTAATGATCGGTTGATTAGTTTTTCATTCATTCACATATTTACACAATCACCAGGTTGCACCCCTAAATGGCAGTTTCCCTGTACCTAAGCGGGGGCCTGCCTAGGTTGGGACGTGTGGACCTTCGGGGCCCAATGTCAGTAGTTACAAGCGAAGGGACAGAGGAGACAACCGGTTCCTCTTCCCGTATATCGTGTGGGGCAGGTGGAGACCTAAGGGGACTAGGTACAGTTGCAGCCCTGGGCACTGGTTCACTGGCGGTTACTTCCGTCTCCTTTTCCTCCACGGGTTGTGGGAACATTATCACCGGAATAATCACCGCGACGTTCTGCCTAGGCCAGTCCGCTGGGAAATCACCCATCATTGTGTGAATCACCCCTTTTTCTTTCTCCTTGGTCGGTCTGGGGGCCGGGACTTCAGCTGTTATTCTCAATGGAGGGGGGCACCTCTTCAGGTGGTCTCTGGAAACCGTAGCCGAAATTTTCCCCTGGTCACGACTAATCTGGCAGGCCTTTTCATTCTCCCATGCAGTGGGTTGTATGACATACGGAGTTCTCTCCCACTGATCATCAAGCTTATGAGTTCTTCTCTTCCGTTTTAGCACTACATCCCCAGGTTTAACCCCTTCACGACCATGGACGGAAAGATCCGTCCTTGTGCCCTGGGCCTTAACGACCAAGGACGGATCTTTCCGTCATGGCGGAATCGCGGCACCGGAGCCTCCGGTGACTGCAATATGTTAACATAAACCGCAGATTCGGGGAGGAGGGGACCTGTTCCTGACCTTAGGAGGGGTGGTGCCTCCTCCCCGGACCTACGGAGGCTGTGATTGGCTGACGAACGCCGCTCAACCAATCACAGCCACTGTAATGTTCCAGCCATTTAAAATGACTGAAACATTGAAATCCAGCCCTGGCCAGTGCAGCTGTAGCACTGGCCATTGGCTGGAGCTGGGTGACCTCACTGGATCACCCTCCCCCAGCTCTATTAGCTCTGATTGGATTCTATTAGCTCTGATCGGCCTTGTGACCGATTGGATTGATTGGATTCTATTAGCTCTGATCGGCCTTGTGACCGATTTCTCCAATCACAGTGGACCTGTTGCCGGTGACCGCCCCCATCAGCTTCACTTGTCGTCCCTGCAGCACGCCAGCACAGTGAGTGTACACAGTGCAATGGCAGGGCGACAAGCTCCGGTCCCATGCTGTTATGAGACCGGAGCATGGGACCCGGAAGTTGCCACGCTGCCATTGCACTGTATGAAACCGGCGAAAAGCGTCCCGATCCGCCGCTGCCCTCCGCGATCTGCCACCTGTCTCCCCGATCTCCTGCCCGCACCCTCACCCCCACACCTCCCGATCCGCTGCCGCCGCCGCCCTCCATCTGCCACAGTGCCACCGCTCCCCCCAATCTGCTGCTCGGCCCCTCACCCCTCGTGATCGTTGCCCGGCCCCTCACCTCCGTGATGTGCTGCACGATCCCTGTCCTCCTCCATCTGTCATAGTGCCACCGCTCCCTCCGATCTGCTGCCCGGCCCCTCCCCCTCGTGATCGGTGCCCGCCCCCTCCCCTCCGTGATGTGCTGCACGATCCCTGTCCTCCTCCATCTGTCATAGTGCCACCGCTCCCTCCGATCTGCTGCCCGGCCCCTCCCCCTCGTGATCGGTGCCCGCCCCCTCCCCTCCGTGATGTGCTGCTCGCCCCCTCCCCTCCGTGATGTGCTGCTCGCCCCCTCCCCTCCGTGATGTGCTGCTCGCCCCCTCCCCTCCGTGATGTGCTGCTCGCCCTCTCCCCTCCGTGATGTGCTGCTCGCCCCCTCCCCTCCGTGATGTGCTGCTCGCCCCCTCCCCTACGTGATGTGCTGCACGCTCCCCCCACCTCTCACCCCCGTGGTCAGCTACCCGCCCCCTCCCCTGTCACCGCCGTGATGTGTGCTCCCACACCTGTCACCGCCATATGTGTCCTCCCTCCCCTGTCACCCCCGTGATGTGCGCTCCCTCCCCTGTCACCGCCGTGATGTGCGCTCCCTCCCCTGTCACCGCCGTGATGTGCGCTCCCTCCCCTGTCACCGCCGTGATGTGCGCTCCCTCCCCTGTCACCGCCGTGATGTGCGCTCCCTCCCCTGTCACCGCCGTGATGTGCGCTCCCTCCCCTGTCACCGCCGTGATGTGCGCTCCCTCCCCTGTCACCGCCGTGATGTGCGCTCCCTCCCCTGTCACCGCCGTGATGTGTGCTCCCTCCCCTGTCACCGCCGTGATGTGTGCTCCCTCCCCTGTCACCGCCGTGATGTGTGCTCCCTCCCCTGTCACCGCCGTGATGTGTGCTCCCTCACCTGTCACCCCTGTGATCTGTGCTCTGCTCACCTGTCTCCCCCGTGATCTGCGCTCTCTCACCTCTCACCCCCGTGATCTGTGCTCCCTCACCTGTCACCCCCGTGATCTGTGCTCCCTCACCTGTCACCCCCGTGATCTGTGCTCCCTCACCTGTCACCCCCGTGATCTGTGCTCCCTCACCTGTCACCCCCGTGATCTGTGCTCCCTCACCTGTCACCCTCGTGTCCTGCTGTCCGCTCTCCCTCACCTCTCACCCCCGTGATCTGTGCTCCCTCACCTGTCACCCCGTGATCTGTGCTCCCTCACCTGTCACCCCCGTGATCTGTGCTCCCTCACCTGTCACCCCCGTGATCTGTGCTCCCTCACCTGTCACCCCCGTGATCTGTGCTCCCTCACCTGTCACCCCCGTGATCTGTGCTCCCTCACCTGTCACCCCCGTGATCTGTGCTCCCTCACCTGTCACCCCCGTGATCTGTGCTCCCTCACCTGTCACCCCCGTGATCTGTGCTCCCTCACCTGTCACCCCCGTGATCTGTGCTCCCTCACCTGTCACCCCCGTGATCTGTGCTCCCTCACCTGTCACCCCGTGATCTGTGCTCCCTCACCTGTCACCCCCGTGATCTGTGCTCCCTCACCTGTCACCCCCGTGATCTGTGCTCCCTCACCTGTCACCCCCGTGATCTGTGCTCCCTCACCTGTCACCCCCGTGATCTGTGCTCCCTCACCTGTCACCCCCGTGATCTGTGCTCCCTCACCTGTCACCCCCGTGATCTGTGCTCCCTCACCTGTCACCCCCGTGTCCTGCTGTCCGCTCTCCCTCACCTCTCACCCCCGTGATCTGTGCTCTGCTCACCTGTCTCCTCCGTGATCTGCGCTGCGCTCCCTCCCCCACCTCTCACCCTCCCCGATCTGCTGCCTCCTTCATCTCCTGTGATCCAGCTGCCTAGATCCATCCTGTAGGGTAACTATCCCCAATCTCACCTCCCACTCCCCTTCCCACCCATCCCCCCACCTCCCCCTCCCCCCATCCTCTGCCGCTCCTGCATCCACTGCGCCCTCTCCCATCCGCCCCCACCCTATCCCAGCCGCCGTCTCACAATCACGGATGCTCCCTTTATATGCCGCTGCCCCCCCATCTGCTGCCGCCCCCGCCCCCCCCCCCATCTGCCGCTGTTTTTTTTTTTTCTATGCCATGGGGGTCTAGTTTCCAAAATGGGGTCACATGTGGGGGAGCTCCACTGTTTCGGCACCTCAGGGGGTCTCCAAACAGCATGGAATACGCTAATTATCCCAGACAATTTTGCGTTTGAAACGTCAAATGACGCTCCTTGCCTTCCGAGCCCTGCTGTGCGCCCAAACATTTGAGTTCCACCACATATGAGGTATCTGCGTACTCAGGAGAAATTGCACAATGCATTTTATGGTGCAATTTTTCCTGATACCCTTGTGAAAAAAAGCTACCTGGTTGAAGTAACAATTTTGTGGTAAAAAAGTCTTTTTTTATTTTCACGGCTCAACTCTATTAACTTTTGTGATGCCCCCAGAGGCTCAAAGTGCTCAATAAACATCTAGATAAATTCCATGAGGGGTCTAGTTTCCAAAATGGGGTCACATGTGGGGGAGCTACACTGTTTCGGCACCTCAGGGGGTCTCCAAACGCAACATGGAATACGCTAATTATCCCAGACAATTTTGCGTTTGAAACGTCAAATGACGCTCCTTGCCTTCCGAGCCCTGCTGTGCGCCCAAACATTTTATTTCCACCACATATGAGGTGTCTGTGTACTCAGGAGAAATTGCACAATACATTTTATGGTGCAATTTTTCCTGATACCCTTGTGAAAAAAAAGCTACCTGGTTGAAGTAACAATTTTGTGGTAAAAAAATTTTTTTTTATTTTCACAGCTCAACTCTATTAACTTTTGTGAAGCCCCCAGAGGCTCAAAGTGCTCAATAAACATCTAGATAAATTCCATGAGGGGTCTAGTTTCCAAAATGGGGTCACATGTGGGGGAGCTCCACTGTTTCGGCACCTCAGGGGCTCTCCAAACGCAACATGGTGCGGCTAACGATTCCAGCTAATTTTCTGTTCAAAAAAGTCAAATGGCGCTCCTTCCCTTCCGAGTCCTGCCGTGCGCCCAAACAGTAGTTTTTCGCCACATATGAGGTATCTGCGTGTTCAGTAGAAATTGCCCAACAAATTTTGGGGGTTCATTTAATCCTGCTACCCTTGTGAATATGCAATATTTGAGGCTAAATTAACATTTTTGTTGCAAAAAGTAAAATGTTCATTTTTTTCCTTCCACATTGCTTTAGTTACTGTGAAGCACCTGAAGGGTTAATAACCTTCTTGAATGTGGTTTTGAGTAGCCTGAGGGGTGCCGTTTTTGGAATGGTGTCACTTTTGGGTGTTCTGTGTCATGTAGACCTTTCAAAATCGCTTCAAATGTGATGTGGTCCCTAAAAAAAGTGGCTTTGTAAATTTTGTTGTAAAAATGAGAAATTGCTCATAAACTTTGAACCCCTATAACTTCCATAAATTTTTTTTTTTTTCCCCAAAATTGTTCTGATGTAAAGTAGACATGTGGGAAATGTTATTTATTAATTATTTTGTGTCATATGTCTCGTTGGTTTTAGAGCATAAAAATTCAAAGTTTGAAAATTACAAAATTTTCAAAATTTTCGCGAAATTTCCGTTTCTTTCACAAAGAAATGCAAAAAATATCGGCCTAAATTTACCACTAACATGAAGCCCAATATGTCACGAAAAAACAATCTCAGAATCACCGGGATCCGCTGAAGCATTCCAGAGTTATAACCTCATAAAGTGACACTGGTCAGAATTGCAAAAAATGGCCTGGTCTTTAGGGTCAAAATAGGCTTGGGGCTGAAGGGGTTAAAGGGACCAGCTGGAGCCCGTCGGTTGAAGCACTGTTCTTGCTGTTCCCGGCTCCGACACAAGTTCTTTTTTACGTACTCCTGGACCTCTCGGTACTGCGCCCTCCACCGGGTGTCCCAGTCAGCAGTCGAAGGAAGGGCCTCTGGAGCTTCCAAGTCCATTTCCAGGTCCACCGGCAACCGGCCTGGTCGGGCTCTCATCAGATACGCTGGTGTGCATTTGGTAGAGCTACTGGGAATGTTATTGTACATGTCCACCAGGTCAGGTAGCTTTTCTGGCCACAGGTTCCGCTCTTCTAACGGTAGTGTCTTGAGGAGGTTCAGGACCAAGTGGTTCATCTTCTCACACATACCATTGGTCTGGGCATGGTACGGCGTGGTCCGAATCTTCTTGCAGCCGTACAACTGGCAGAACTCTTGAAACACCTCCGCTTCGAAAGCCGGGCCCTGGTCGGTAAGCACCCTCTCCGGGTACCCATGCGGTCGGCAGAAGTAGGCCTGGAATGCTCTAGCTGCGGTACGGCCGGTCAGATATTTGACTGGGACAACCACCATAAATCTTGAATAATGGCCACGATTGTCAGGGCGTCGGTGTACCCACTTCGGCTGGGGGTGAGCTTGACGTGGTCCAGGGTGGCCAACTCCAGCGGTTGATGGGTAACGATTGGGCGTAAAGGGGCCTTCTGGCTGGCTTCGTCCCTTCTTCTCAACGCACAGGGACCGCACTCTCTGCACCAGGCCTCTACAGACTCCCGCATACCACTCTAATAGAACCGCTCCCTCAACAGCATCTCCAGCTTCTTCCACCCAAAGTGCCCGGCGCCGTCATGGTAAGCTCGTAGGACTGTGGCCACATTAGCCTGAGGGACCACCAGCTGGCGAACCTTCTCATGGGTCTTTGGGTTAATCAGCTCCCGATACAGTTTCCCTTGGTCTAGGTGCAGCCGGGCCCGTTCTTTCCACAGCCGTTGGGCCTCGGGAGGATCATCAGGATCCATTCCAGCAGAGCCCTGTTCAATCATGGACTTGACCAACTGGACGGCAGGTGCTTGGTCCTGGGCCTCTTGCCATCCCCGACTGGGTAGTGGGTCCAGGTTCACTTGTTGCTGTTGAACATGCAACTTCCCGACTGGTGGTCGGTGGAACGCGGGCATCTCGATTTTCTCGAGGTCATCATCTTCCGGTCCCTCATCCGGCAGATGGGGCATCCGGGATAGCGCTTCCACGTTGGTGTTTTTGCGGCCAGCTCGGTACTTGATAGTGAAGTTGTAATTGGACAACCTGGCCATCCACCGTTGCTCCAACGCGCCCAGCTTGGCCGTATCCAGATGAGTCAACGGATTATTGTCCGTATAGGCAGTAAATTTGGCGGCTGCGAGGTAGTGGCGAAACCGCTCGGTGATGGCCCACACCAGGGCTAGGAACTCAAGCTTGAAGGAGCTGTAGTTCTCCGGGTTCCTTTCTGTGGGCCGAAGTTTTCTACTGGCGTAGGCGATCACCTTTTCTCTCCCATTCTGGACTTGGGAAAGAACCGCTCCTAAGCCCACATTGCTGGCATCGGTGTAGAGGATGAATGGGAGGCTGTAGTCGGAGTACGCCAGGATTTCTTCCCCGGTAAGGGCCGTCTTCAGTTGGCGAAAAGATTATTCATGCTTCTCCTCCCACACCAACGGGTATCCTGGGGACCTGCCGCTTTTGGTCTGTCCCACGAGGAGGTCTTGCATGGGGGCAGCCATCTTCGTGTATCCCTTAATGAAGCGGCGATAATAGTCCACCAGGCCCAGAAACTGTCTCACCTCTCTCACCGTGGTCGGCCTCGGCCAGTCTTGGATGGCCGTGATCTTCTCGGGGTCTGGGGCGACACCTTCCGCACCCACCACATGTCCGAGGTACTGCACCTTGGGCTTCAGTAGGTGGCACTTAGAGGGCTTCAGTTTCATCCCATACTTGGCAAGGGATGCGAACACTTCAGCCAGGTGCTCCAGGTGGGCCTCGTACGTCTGGGAGTATACAATCACGTCATCGAGGAACAGCAGGACGGTTTCAAAATTCAGGTGTCCCAGACAACACTCCATAAGCCGTTGGAAAGTTCCGGGGGCGTTACACAGCCCGAACGGCATGCTGTTGAACTCACAGAGTCCCATGGGTGTAGCAAAGGCGGTCTTTTCACGGTCCTCTGGTGCAACGGCTACCTGCCAGTATCCACTGGTGAGATCAAGGGTAGAGAAGAAGTTAGCACTTCTCAGTGCAGCTAGCGACACTTCAATACGGGGCAACGGATAAGCATCTTTGTGCGTTATTTGGCTGATCTTCCGGTAATCCACGCACATTCTCATGGTGCCATCTTTCTTCTTTACCAGTACCAGTGGGGCTGCCCAGGGACTACAACTATCCCGGATGACCGCCGCCTCCTTCATGTTCCTCAACATGTCCTTGGCGCATTGATAGTGTGCTGGCGGGATGGGTCTATACCTTTCTTTAATGGGTGGATGCATGCCCGTAGGGATGTGGTGTTGGACCCCTTTAATTCTCCCAAAATCTAATGAGTGTTTGCTGAAAACCTGCTCATACTCCTGTACCACCCGGTATACCCCCTCCTTCTGATGTGTGGGGGTGACGTCAGTGCCTACATGCAGCTCTTGGCACCACTCTTCTAACCGCTCAGGGGGTCTATGGTCATTGGCAGGGAGCGCTGAGGCTGGAGCAACGGCTTCTTGGATAGTGTTAGGGTCTAGGGTGAGCAGCTTAGCAAGGGTAGCGTAACGGGGAAGCCTGACTTCTTCCTCCCCACAATTCAACACCCTCACAGGCACTCTCCCGATACAGTAAGGCCCGGATCTCACGCTGCACAGCCCTCTGTCGGCCTCCTCCTGCGGTGGCAGCCAACTGCTGCAACAGGCCCAGCACCTCACTCATGCAATGCTCCATCACATTAGTCCCTAAAACTATCTTTGGGTTATGGTCACTGGGGTCATTCATTACCACAATCATCCCTTGGTGCTGCAGCTCGGCCCGTCCTATGGTCATGGCTATTTGTTTGTACCCCACCTGGGTCAGGGGCAATCCATCGGCCGCTACCAGAGTCAGACTGTCATCCGGGGGGGCGAGTTCGTCCGTCCCCCAATACCGCTGGTACAACATATACGGTATGGTGGTTACCTTGGATCCAGTGTCCAATAGGGCCATAAGTGGGACGCCATCCACTGCCAAAGGGATGATGGGGTGAGCTCCAATAAACCGGTCTCGCCAGTCGTGGGGGCACTAGATTCTACTCCTGAGGATTGGCCCTTGTCCCCAGGGGTTGCCCGTTTAACGGACACTGCCGGGAGTAGTGGCCGGGCTTGCTGCACCTGTAACAAATAGGAGGTCCATACCGTGAGTCAGTAGCCTTTCTCCTTTGCATCCAGGGAACATCTTCCGGGCAGTCGGCGAGCTGAATCTTTCCCGGGGGCTTAGGTCTTGTTGGATGCTGGAGCGCGGCGAGGATCTTGGCAAGATCTCCATCCATGCGGCGGACCTGAGCAGCCAGCTCCTCCATCATTCCACCGGGTGTTGCTGGGGCCGGAGGAGCCAGGAGAGGAGGGGTTACCGAGATGGGAGCTGTTTCAGCTCAGGAGCGCCTGGTATTGTGGCTTGTAGAGCCTTAATGGCCCGCTCTTTTAGTACTGTAAAGTCCACATTGGGATGCTCCAGGGCCCATAGCCTTAGTTGCGTGCGGTCTTCGGGGGATCCCAGCCCCTGCAGGAATTGCTCTACTAACATCTTATTGCTGTCAGCATCATTAATAGTGTCCACCCACTTCAGCGTGCGGAGGGCAGTCTGTAGACGCAAGGCATAGTCTCTTATGGTATCTACAGGTCGCTGTCGGTATTGATAAAACTGCATCCGCAGCTCCGCTTCCGTGCGGGTCTCAAAAGCAATTTGGAGTTTTTCAAAAATGGTCGCCACTGAGGCCCGGTCCCCGTCGGTCCAGGTCTCCGTCTCCTGCTCAGCCACGCCGGTTAGCTGCCCCAGCACTACCGCCGCCCATTGTCTGTCCGTTAAAGGATACAACTCTAGGACCGGGCTAAGCTTTTTCCGGAACACCTGCAAAGCATCAGGTTTCCCATTGTACTGCGGTAGCCAGGTAGCCCCGGGCACATAGGGCAGGGAGAACGGCATAACCTGGGCGACCGCGGGATCTGCGGCCTCACCCGCTCTTGCGACCGGAGCCTGGGCTGACATATTTCCATCCGCGGGTGCTGCCGCGGCTGCGACCGCCGCCCCTCCAGCGTCTCCGTCGGGCGCAGACATCTTGTTTCCGCCCCCCACCCCTTGGTATCTCGTCGACACTACCTCTTCAGGGGCGGGGCTCTGCTTTTCGCACCTCCTCTGCTTCGGAGGAGATGCTCGAGCGGGAAAATCTTCGCGCCCAAGATGGCGGAATTCCAAATTTTTCGGCCGGATGCCGCCGGCGGGTACTGCAAGGCGCACCTCTACCGGTAGGTAGAGGGGTAGGATCCTGTTCGTATCACCAAGTTGTCGCGGGCGGCGGGGCGCTGCGCTCGCCAACGCTCGGGTCCATCGCTGCTGTTGCTGCTCGATGGCTCGAGCGGTGGGCCGGATCTGGGGACTCGAGCGGCGCTCCTCGCCCGTGAGTGAAAAGGGGTGTTTGTTTTGGGAAGTGAGGCCCCGCCTCCAGGCCTGTGAATTCAGTGGGCGGGGCCAACCGCCTGGCTCCGCCCCACCTGGTGTGGACATCAGACCGTGGAGGGAGGCAACAAGGATTTGTGTTTGGCTAATCTTGTTGTCTGGGGGATGGGGTGTATGTGTGTTCTTACCTGTGACGACCTGGCTAGTCCAGGGCGCCACATTATGACTGAAAGGTGGACGCCGTCTCAATATATGTCCATGATCACATTTACATATTTCATAGTTATTTAGTAACAATTGGTATTTTGTATATATGGCTGGTTTTTACCTGGTCGGGGCTAATAACAGAGATTTGGACTGACAGTGGCATTTTCCTATATGTCACACATTTGGAAGGGGGTGGAGGGGGTTAGTTAAGTTTATTTTTATTTTCATCTTCCTTCCCTTGTAACTGAGACTGATATAATGACTTAGCGGTGACCATATCCTCTGTATATGGGGGAGGAAGCACCGTCAGCGCTTTCTACCCTGTTTCCTCGAAAATAAGACGTACCCTGAAAATAAGCCCTAGTAGGATTTTTGGGAGTTTTTTTGAGTATACTTAAAATATAAGCCGTACTCTAAAAATACACCTTGGTTGTGGTTACATAATGAATTGTCCAAACGTCTAAAAAAAAAGTTAAAGAATACAGCAGGAGTTTTATCAAAGAAAGCAGACACCCACAAAAGAAAGCAAATATCTCCCCCAAAAAAATACTTGTACTCACCAGACCCCAAACAATTACAGTTGGCAAGTACCGATGGTGGATGGGCTCTCACACAGAGATCTATGTCGGTGTCAGGTCCCTCGCCATTCCCGCTGCATTGCACCGCAGAGCTGTGTATACAGTGACAGAGAAGGCAGAGGCAGTAATAAACCGTCTGTGCCTTATCTAGAGATGGATGGATTTCCTCTCCGTTGCTACATGATTGTGTGTAACTTCGCGGCTCTTTTATTTTTCCACCCACATTGCCGTATAAAGGATAGTTGGTTTTTGTTTTGTTTTTTTTAAATGACTCATAGGTTTTAATTTTACCATAAAATTTACTGGAAATTAAGTAAAAATTCCAAGTGCGGTGAAATGGTGAAAAAAAAATAATTCCATCATTGTTTTTACTCCGTTCACGATGTGCTGGAAGTGAGCGGTCAGCGTGATTCTCCAGGTCAGTGTGATTACGGCAATATCAGACATTTTTTTATCTCAGTGGTGACTAGAGATGAGCGGACCCGTGGACGTTCAGCTTCTGCTGGTCCAGCTGAACATTTGTAAAGATCGGTTCTGGACTTGGACTTGACCTGAACTTTATTTGAAGTCACTGATTGGCAGTTCGGGTCTCCGCCCACATGCAGCCATAAACCGATCACTAACAGGGAGGGCGGGTTTTTTCATTTTTATTTCTTGGTGAACAATACATCTGATAACACGAGAGCGATTTTCCATACGTAAAGCCCCCGAACTCCAAACCTGAACTTTACTATCTTGCAAAAGTCTGACTTTGTACTGAAAACCAAACTCCAGGTTCACTCATCTCTAGAAGTAAATAAAAATCAGACTTTTGTTAAAAAAAACAAACATAAAAAAATCGTTTTGTGTCGCCATTTTCCGACATCGGAGTTGGTTGAGTGACGACTTGTTTTTTGCTTGATGAACTGACGTTTTCATTGATACCATTTCAGGTGCAACTTCATTTCATGTAGAAATTTTTTTTTACGGCCCAAATGATATCGTCCCTTCATTATTATCTCGATTAATGTTACATATCGGCTCATCTCCTTCCCATTCAGGTCCTTATAATATCGGATCCTCTCAGTGGTTTTATTCTATAGAAGAGAATTCTCCTGATTGCCCCGTGCAGGATGGATATGGACAGGGACAAGTTGGCGGAGAGGATATTACACCTCACCCTAGAGATCCTCTTCCGGCTTACTGGAGAGGTGAGAGATTCTGATGACGTCACATTACATCATTCTTATCTATGGGAATAACAGATGGACAGAACTGGAGAGGTGAGGACTCTGGAAATGTCTGGAGTAAGATTTATTACTGTGTCTCTCCATAACCAGGATTACACAGTAGTGAAGAAGATCTCTAGTGAGCGCTGTCAGGCCCCTGTGTCTGAGGGATGGGGAAGACCCCTGATCCCAATCACGGGGCCTCCACCTCACCCCCCGATACATGAGGACATCAATGACCAGAAGATCCTAGAACTCACCTACAAGATGATTGAGCTGCTGACTGGAGAGGTGACACTGCTGGGAATGCTGGGACATTATACAGTAACGCTATGAAGGGATCGGGGGTGACGGTATCATTGTATGTGTCAGGTTCCTATAAGGTGTCAGGACGTCACCGTCTATTTCTCCATGGAGGAGTGGGAGTATTTAGAAGGACACAAAGATCTGTACAAGGACGTCATGATGGCGGTTCCCCAGCCCCTCACATCACCAGGTAATAGACAGGACTAAATACACACGGCCTATAATTATCTGTATGTAAGGAATGAATTCAGTCCCTGTATGTGTCTCCTCCAGTTCTATCCAGTAAGAGGACAACACCAGAGAGATGTCCCCGTCCTCTTCTCCCACAGGACTGTAAACAAGAAGACCCCGATGTTCCTCAGGATCATCAGGTAGATGGAGAGAAGGTGCCATGAAATCTCCCTATGATGTGTAGACGGCTGTGAAGGTCTTGTGCTCAGTCTTGTTTTATCCACCAGTATTATCTATATATATAATTGCCTTATTCTGTTTGTCTGTCTTGCTCCTAAATGACGTCATTACAGTGACAACCGTCGCCACAGCGCGTGCTCTAAAGAGCCTGCGATCAACGGCTCAGCTAAGGCTCCCTACACACGTAACCAGGGTACACATCGGGTTACTAAGCATAGCGCTTTGTTTAGTTACCCGAGATTTACCCTGGCTACGTGTGCAAGGAGCCAGCGCTAAGCGGTGTACGCTGGTAACCAAGGTAAATATCAGGTAACCAAGCAAAGCGCTTTGCTTAGTTACCCGATATTTACCCTAGCTATGTGTGCAGGGAGCCTAACTGAACAGACCGAACTATGGGCCGACAGGACGGTGCCCGACATTTCCCCTGCTCGGCTCCGACTCCCCCCCTCCGCATGTATACACTGAACACACACACACACACTCACCTGTCCCCAGCCATGCAGTCCCCGGCACTGACGTCCTCAGCGTCATAGGCCCGCTCAGCTCCGCCCACCCCACACGCCGCCCCACGCACACATTAGGCTGCTTTCACACTTGCATTGTGAGACATATGTCACAGTGCGTTATGTGACGGATGCATTGCAAATAGTGAGCTAATAAAGTAACGGATTCCTGTAAAAGAACGTTTTGCGTTTTTGTTTTTTTTTTTTGGTTGTTAGTTATTTTAATGTTTCGCCGGGAAAAGGAGATTTGCGGTTGGGAGGAGAAAGAGAGAGGTGACCGCAAATCCCCTGAGTGACCGCAGTGAGACGCGCGATCAGCTGTGCTGTCACTCAGGTGACCCGCGGCCACAGCTGCAGACCTCCACCTGAGAGCTGTGGCCGCGGGTCACCTGAATGAGGACACAGCTGATCGCGCTGCTCACTTCAGTTGCTGCGTGGAGCTGATAGAGAGCGGTCGTGTTCTATTGCCGCTCCTCTCAGCTTCATGTAGCAGAGCTGAAAGCTTAGTGGGACCTCTGTGGATTACGTCGGACCTGGAGAGGTATTTGGGGGTTTAATAAAGTGGTGAAAGAGGGGTTTTTTTTGTCTTTTATTCCAAATAAAGGATTTTTTCGGGTGTGTGTGTTTATTTTCTTTAACTTACAGGTTAATCATGGAAGGTATCTCGGGGAGACGCCTGCCATGATTAACTTAGGACTTAGGGGCAGCTATGGGCTGCTGCCATTAACTCCTTTGTTATGATCCGGAACCATGGAAGACCACCACATTCATTGGCAAAAAAGGTGACAAGAGCATTGGCAACTAATCTGGCTGCCATCCCCTACTAACCAACACAACTAGAAGTAGCCGAGGGGTGGACTAACATCCTGTGCACCGCGAACCCAGCCGGAGAACTAGCTATCCTAAAGGTAGGAAAGATGAATAACTCTCTGCCTCAGAAAATAGACAAGAATAGCAAGCCCCCCACATTCAAAGACTGCGGTGATATAGGAAAAACACAATACACAGGTAGATGACAGGATTAGCAAAAGGTGAGGCCCCCGCTGACTAAAATAGGAAAGTACAGGAAAGGAACTGATGGTAGCCAGAGAAAAACCCTACAAAATACCAACTTCCTGATAGTACAAAAAGGCCCTCAGATCACTGGATCTGAACTCCGTCCTATACCAGGTGCCCTTGTCATACCAATGAACAGAAAACAAGAATTATAACAAATTCAACAAGCCATAAACACATGGACCCAAAGGAGCAATACTACACACAAAACTGCAGGGAGTTCCTCCACAATCCACTGAGGGGGAAAATCCCTGGAAGCAAATAAACTGAAACCAACCACAACAAATGACAAACCCAGATAAACAAAAGAACAGACAATAAATAAAGAGCAAACACTTATCTGGGGAAGATGTGGTGTAGAGCAGGATTAAGCAGGCTGAAAATACAAAGTACAACTGACATCCGGCAACAGCCTGCAATCAGACCAGGACTTAAATAAGCAGAGAATTAGGAAAGGAAACACCCACTGCACCACCCACCTGGTCTCTGTCCAAACCCTTCCTGGCCACCAGAGGGAGCTTCCCAGCAGCCAAGACATAACTAACATTCACAACACTCCTTATTGCCTCGATTGCCACCGCACCAGGGCAATTCGGGATGAGCCGGGTAGAGTCCCGGGATTGTCGCATCTAATAGATGTGGCAATTCCGAGGAGCTGCTGGCTGATATTGTTAGGCTGGGGGCTCCCCATAATGTGGGGCTCCCCTTCCTGAGAATACCAGCCTTCAGCCGTGTGGTTTTATCTTGGCTGGTATCAAAATTGGGGGGGGACTGCACGTCGTTTTTTTTTAATTATTACAGCTGTTACTCAGCGTGGAGGCGGGTCTGACTGCAACCAATCATAGGCGCCGGTGGGTGGGGAAACAGGGAATACGAGATTGAAAAGCCGTCGGAGCTTTGTGACAGCCGTGGAGCTCCGCGCCCGTGATCGGTGAGTATGAGAGAGGTGGGGAGAGAGACCAGGAGTGATTTTAAACTATTTAGATTGTTCTGCTGGACATGCTGAATAGAATGTAACGGAATTTGTCAGCAGATTCCGCCTCTTAGCGCATAGCGGCGGAATCCGCCGCCATAAACAATCATTAGACACTTTGGTGGATTCCAATGGAATCTGTCAATGTGCGTTATTTTAACGACCCAAAAAACGCTACATGTAGCGTTCCCTCCGCCCGACGCTGCATCAAAATAACGACTCAGCGTCGTCCAGCGGATGCAACGCAGACACTTGCGTTACAGTGCGTCATCAATACAAGTCTATGGAGAATAGCGCAGTGCGTTAACGGACTGCGCTATTCTCCATAATGGTGGATTGCGCTGAACGCAAGTGTGAAAGCGCCCTTACCCCGCAGGATGGGGGCACATGTGAGGATGATGGCTGCACCACGATGAGGGCACATACCAGCATTGGGCCACATCACAGCATCAGCATATTTTTACTTAACTTTACACTGTTCATGGCCTTCTTTCATTACAAGCCATGGACATCATTAAACATTAGACTCATCTATTAAAACTGTTCCTTCTGTTGTTTGTCATTTTAAAACCAATAAACAATTATAACAATACTAAATTAAACCTAACCCATCCAGTCCATTCATTACCTTATTATTCAATCTGCTAACCTACATACACATTCTAGACTACCCGATACGTTAGAATTGGGCCACCTTCTATTATGTTTTATACTTGTGTAATGAGAGCGGTGGAGATGGCAGGATTAGAGCTGATCATAGATGGGACTTCTCCATCTGTCTGTGACTTTTACAATATTTGTTTCAGGGGGAAGATCTGACCCATATTAATACTACAGAGACATATGTGAGGGGTGATGAGCGGAGTAATGGGGAGATTCCTACAGATAACCGCCCAGGTGAGTAGTGACCACTAAATGCAGAGATCACAGATTCTTCTCAGTCACTGGCTGTGGCTGCTTTATCAGGGTTGTAGTCTGGCCATATCAAATGGTCACCATTCTGCTGCTAGACCCCCACATGCTCCTCAACCCAAAACTGTCCCCATTATTTTGGGCATTGGATGTCCTTCAGTTGGAGTGAGATCTGTATCAGCCAGATCATACAGGTAGGATCCACCCTATCCCCTGAAATTAGAAAATGTTGACCCTTATCTGCCCAGATCTCTAATCTGCAAAGCCAAATGACAGCGTACGTAGAATGTGCAGACAACTTAGAAAATCATGGGAAGAAGAATCTAATCTGTATGGTGGTCCCCTAAGAGAAAGCGGAGGATAATGATGCTGGTGACCTCCTAGATTCTTAGGGGTACTTCACACACAGCGAGATCGCTACTGAGATCGCTGCTGAGTCACGGTTTTTGTGACGCAGCAGTGACCTCATTAGCGATCTCGCTGTGTGTGACACTGAGCAGCGATCTGGCCCCTGCTGTGAGATCGCTGCTCGTTACACACAGCCCTGGTTCGTTTTTTTATTGTTGCTCTCCCGCTGATAAGCACACATCGCTGTGTGTGACAGCGAGAGAGCAACAATCCTGAATGTGCAGGGAGCAGGAGCCGGCATCTGACAGCCTGCGGTAAGCTGTAACCAAGGTAAACATCGGGTAACCAAGGTGGTTAACCGATATTTACCTTCGTTACCAGCCTCCGCAGCTCTCACGCGGCCAGTGCCGGCTCCTGCTCCCTGCACACGCTAAGCTAAGCGATGTGCGCTGGGAACTAAGGTAATCATCGGGTAACCATACCCGATGTTTACCTTAGTTACCAGTCTCTGCAGCTTCCAGACGCCGGCTCTGTGCAAGCGTAGCGTCGCTTGCACGTCGCTGCTGGCTGGGGGCTGGTCACTGGTCGCTGGTGAGATCTGCCTGTTTGACAGCTCACCAGCGACCATGTAGCGACGCAGCAGCGATCCTGACCAGGTCAGATCGCTGGTGGGATCGCTGCTGCGTCGCTAAAGTGTGACTGTACCCTTAGTTTGGTGCCGTGTTCACCAGGTGAATAAAGATTGATTGCTCTCAGTGGGAGAAACAAAATAATAATCTTGTAGTTGATGAAGAGACCTCAGTAGTCTGGAAAGCTTGCTCTGTAACATCATTTGTTTTATCTTTATTCGCCATTAATAAGTATCATAACTACAAGATTCCTATTGTTTCTCCACTGAGAGCAATGAATCCATCTTCCTAGAATCTCGACATCTTATTGATGGATCTTCCTTCTCTCCCTTCTGATGAATGTGCTGATAGGGGCGTTTATATCCAAAGTTCAGCACAGGGTAACTGTAACATATGAGGGGGGTTAGGATTATCCCACAGTGGGTACATGGAGGCCGAGCAGCCCACACACAGGATTTCCAAAATGTAATGAGAAATAAAAGGAAAATAATAACACATAAAGATCTGAGATTTTTTCGTTCAAGAGCCTGAAAGATATTTTCTCCATTTAGAATTGTAGAAATGTCCATTATATAAGACCTTGTACTGGAGCCGTCCATTGTGGAGTCCGAGAGGCAGAAAGTAAATGTCTAATATTTCTTCAGGAAAATCATCTGACAGAAGATATTGGCCCCTACAATAGTTTGGATTGCCGAGAGCCCCCGAGCCACATACTGTAATTACTCCAGATGTGTCACCTCTAATTACTAAATCACTGACGGTGAAGGCTGTCGGGGTGGAGGGCGGTCATTTCAGTAGATGTGCTATTGTCTATAGTCACAGTTTTCTCTATAGTAGTTAGTACCAAAGCCGCCCTTATTTCATGGCTTTCCACTGTAGACAGTTTTATGCTCCTATCCAGGCCCCATTTCTCCAATCTGACATCTGTCACTTTACATGATAACACCTTTGTAATGCTGAATCTGATCCCAGTGTTTCTGAGATTATTTTTCTGTGGCATATTCTGCCTTATCTTAGCTGTAATGTTAGGGTACCGTCACACTTTAGCGACGCAGCAGCAATCCCACCAGCGATCTGACCTGGTCAGGATCGCTGCTGCGTCGCTACATGGTCGCTGGTGAGCTGTCAATCAGGCAGATCTCACCAGCGACCATTGACCAGCCCCCCAGACAGCAGCGATGTGGAAGCAATGCTGCGCTTGCAGGGAGCCAGCGTCTGGAAGCTGCGGACACTGGTAACCACGGTAAACATCGGGTAACCAAGCGCTTGTTACCCGATATTTACCTTGTTTACCAGCGCACACCGCTTAGCGCTGGCTCCCTGTACTCGTAGCCAGAGTACACATCGGGTTAATTTTACCCGATGTGTACTTCCGGCTACACGTGCAGGGAGCAGGGATTCGGCACTTGCAGTGTGAGAGCGGTGGACGCTGGTAACGAAGGTAAATATCGGGTAACCAAGGTAAGGGCTTTTTGGTTACCCTATATTTACTGTGGTTACAGCTTACTGCAGGCTGCCAGACGCCGGCTCCTGCTCCCTGCACATTGAGATCGTTGCTCTCTCGCTGTCACACACAGCGATGTGTGCTTAACAGTGGGAGAGCAACAATAAAAAAATGAACCAGCAGTGTGTGTAACGAGCAGTGATCTCACAGCAGGGGCCAGATCGCTGCTCAGTGTCACACACAGCGAGATCGCTAATGAGGTCACTGCTGCGTCACAAAAACCGTGACTCAGCAGCGATCTCACTAGCGATCTCGCTATGTGAGAAGTACCCCTTAGATTGATTTCTTTTCCATTTATCTAAAAAAAGATACCAGAGATACACAAACTGTACATTTTTGTGTGCTTTCTTGCAATGCCAAACATGTGGATAGTAACAGTGTTGGACCATTGCAAGGCTGAGAAGCATTTGGCTTTGGGATTTTGCTGGATTTGATTATGAAGCCATATCTCTTTTATAATCAATAGTCTTTGAGCTCCAACCATTGAGGAAACCCTCCATTTCTCCACTGACAAAGTAGCAGTTTTGTTGAATTTTGGCCTAGAAAACACTTTTTGATGGCTTATTATTCCAATACACAGGAGGAAAAATGAACAAAGAGGGTTGAACATCATGGTCTACTGGTAGATACAGCAGGTCCAGTAGGCACAGGTAGTAGATAGATGCAGCAGGTACAGCTGGCAGAACAGATACTAGGATACAGAGACAAGCATAAGACTCAGCAAACAAAATGAGATCTGACAACTAACCCATAGGGGGGAGTGTGCCTTAAATATCTAGTGTCTCTCAGTCATAGGCTAGGATGCTCTTCCAGGTTAGGGCATGCTGACCCTTAAAGAATACATGCTTGCACTCTCCCACAAGACCTGTGTGGTGTATGCAGGCCCTGGGAGATGGCAATAGGGACCCAGGACATATAAGCCAATGATGGAAAAGGGGGCAGGATAGTAAGGGGATGATGGTAACGGCGTTACAAGCGATTTTAATAAATTGTATCCTTAAATTTTTTATATGTTATTAAAAATAATGTTTATTTTTGTATTCTTGGCAGACAACTGTACCAGGAGATTACAGGCACAACTGACATATTCAATGTTTAAATCAGATGACCTTGATATCACACAAGATATAACTGAAGTGAATGCCACTATTCCGGATATACCATCATCCCTTCACAGCAAAGCTCTATCATCTGATTTTTGTAAACAAGTCCTACCTTCTGATTCATCACAGACTATTAACAAAACTAGAAATCACAAAAGAGGGATTAAAATTCGGAGTGTTCATACAGCTAAGAAAGCATTTTCAACTTCAGAATTTCAAAAAATCCATAAAAAAATTCCCACAGGGAAGAAGTCTTTTTTTTGTTCTGAATGTGGGAAATACTTCAACCAAAGATCACTTCTTGTTAGACACCAGAGAACTCACACAGGGGAGCAGCCATATTCATGTTCAGAATGTGGAAAATGTTTCAACAGTAGATCACATCTTGTTAGACACCAGAGAACTCACACAGGGGAGCAGCCATATTCATGTTCAGAATGTGGGAAAGGTTTTACCCAAAGATCAGATCTTGTTAGACATAAGAGAACTCACACGGGGGCGAAGCCTTTTTCATGTTCACAATGTGGGAAATGCTTTACCCGAAGATCAGATCTTGTTAGACACCAGAGAACACACAAAGGGGAGCAGCCATATTCATGTTCAGAATGTGAGAAACGTTTTACCCAAAGATCAGATCTTGTTAGACACAAAAGAACTCACACAGGGGAGAAGCCTTTTTTATGTATAGAATGTGGGAGATGTTTTGCAAAAAAATCATCTCTTGTTAAGCACCAGAGGACTCACACAGGGGAGAAGCCATATTCATGTTCAGAATGTGGAAAATGTTTCAACAATAGAACACATCTTGTTACACACCACAGAACTCACATAGGGGAGAAGCCATATTCATGTTTAGAATGTGGAAAATGTTTCAACAATAGAACACATCTTGTTACACACCACAGAACTCACATAGGGGAGAAGCTATATTCATGTTCAGAATGTGGGAAATGTTTCAACAATAGAACACATCTTGTTAAACACCAGAGAACTCACACAGGGGAGCAGCCATATTCATGTTCAGAATGTGGGAAAGGTTTTACCCAAAGATCAGTTCTTGTTAGTCACCAGAGAACTCACACGGGGGCGAAGCCTTTTTCATGTTCACAATGTGGGAAATGCTTTACCCGAGGATCAGATCTTGTTAGACACCAGAGAACACACAAAGGGGCGTAACCTTTTTCATGTTTACAATGTGGGAAGTATTTTGGAAATATATCAAGTCTTGCTAAACACGAAAGAATTCACCCTTGCCAAATTCAAAATCAGGGAAATATTTTTATAATGTAAACTTTATTGATTTTCAAAAAGTATACCAAGACATAACATAGTCAACAAGGAATAACCTTTAGTAATTAAATAACATGCCGTGAACTAATTAATAGCAAACAAGAACAAAGTATATGGTCAAAATATAGACATTTTTATTAACGCATATTAAATCATTAAAACTTAATAAAGCATAAAATTATGGTACAACAGGTATAAGGATCAGACAGACCAAAATGACTACAATTAATATTATACCATTAATAATGTACCATATATAATAATAATTCAAAATTAATTGTGTACACAACACAGCGCATGTGATGAATAAGAAAGTGTTCTGAAGCAGCTTCAACAAGATCATCTAATCCTAAAGTATCATTTTGCTGTTATTCTGTTGTAATATCTGTTTGCTCCTCAGTTACATGAACAGCACTGTGGCTCCATCTCACACATACTGAATCCTAAATTTTCTTTTAGATCCTGTTCATTACTCTCATTCATCAGTTTAATTGTACTTATGTTTGAAGCATTGTCCGCTTCAATAACAAAAACCTGTTCTTTCTTGCGTTCCTAATCTTACAGAACTTTTTCCATTAAGGCCTGGAGAAACTGGCTGATGTAATGAGCTTTAGTATCTTTTACTGCCAGTGTCTTTCTAACAATTTCTTTCTTGTCACAAACATATCGAACATTGATGGCAAAATAATTCAGTGAAATGCAGTGACTCTGGCATCCCAGCAAAGGCAATGGGTTTCAAGATAGGACATTCAGACACAGCGTTTTCAGACACAGCATTACAGTACAGACCAAAAGTTTGGACACACATTCTCAGTCAGAGAGTTTTCTTTATTTTCATGACTTTGAAAATTGTAGATTCACATTGAAGGCATCAAAACTATGAATTAACACATTTGGAATGAAATACTTACAAAGAAGTGTGAAACAACTGAAAATATGTCTTATATTCTAGGTTCTTCAAAGTAGCCACCTTTTGCTTTCATTACTGCTTTGCACACTCTTGGCATTCTCTTGATGAGCTTCAAGAGGTAGTCACCGGAAATGGTTTTCACTTCACAGATGTACCCTGTCAGATTTAATAAGTGGGATTTCTTGCCTTATAAATGGGGTTGGGACCAAGTTGTGTTGTGGAGAAGTCTGGTGGATACACAGCTGATAGTCATACTAAATAGACTGTTAGAATTTGTATTATGGCAAGAAAAAAGCAGCGAAGTAAAGAAAAACGAGTGGCCATCATTACTTTAAGAAATGAAGCTCAGTCAGTCCAAAAAATTGGGAAAACTTTGAAAGTGTCCCCAAGTGCAGTGGCAAAAACCATCAAACGCTACAAAGAAACTGGCTCACATGAGGACCGCCCCAGGAAATGAAGACCAAGAGTCACCTCTGCTGCGCAGGATAAGTTTATACGAGTCACCAGCCTCAGATATTGCAGGTTAACAGCAGCTCAGATTCTATAGAGACCAGGTCAATGCCACACAGAGTTCTAGCAGCAGACACCTCTCTAGAACAACTGTTAAGAGGAGACTTTGTGCAGCAGGCCTTCATGGTAAAATATCTGCTAGGAAACCACTGCTAAGGACAGGCAACAAGCAGAAGAGACTTTTTTGGGCTAAAGAACACAAGGAATGGACATTAGACCAATGGAAATCTGTGCTTTGGTCTGATGAGTCCAAATTTGAGATCTTTGGATCCAACCACCATGTCTTTGTGCGACGCAGAAAAGGTGAATGGATGGACTCTAAATGGCTGGATCCCACCGTGAAGCATGGAGGAGGAGGTGTGATGGTGTGGGGGTGCTTTGCTGGTGACACTGTTGGGGATTTATTCAAAATTGAAGGCATACTGAACCAACATGGCTACCACAACATCTTGCAGTGGCATGCTATTCCATCCAGTTTGTGTTTAGTTAGACCATCATTTATTTTTCAATAGGACAATGACCCCAAACACACCTCCAGGCTGTGTAACGGCTATTCAACTAAGAAGGAGAATGATGGGGTGCTAAGCCAGATGACCTGGCCTCCACCCAATCGAGATGGTCTGGGGTGAGCTGGACCGCAGAGTGAAGGCAAAAGGGCCAACAAGTGCTAAGCATCTCTGGGAACTCCTTCAAGACTGTTGGAAGACCATTTCCGGTGACTACCTCATCAAGAGAATGCCAAGAGTGTGCAAAGCAGTAATCAAAGGAAGAGGTGGCTACTTTGAATAACCTAGAATATAAGACATACTTTCAGTTGTTTCACACTTTTTTGTTAAGTATTTTATTCCACATTAGTTAATTCATAATTTGATGCCTTCAATGTGAATCTACAATTTTCAGAGTCATGAAAATAAAGAAAACTCTTTGAATGAGGTGTATCCAAACTTTTGGTCTGTACTTTATGTGCAAAAAAAAAAATCGCAAAGTATAGATATTGCACTGACTCAAAAGATAAAAAGTGCAAAGTGCTATATCTCCCATGTGAATTAAATAAAATATAGACTGACTAGTATAACACAAGCCCAGAAATATATGTACAAAGTGCTATTTGCACTAATCCATAATCCATAATCCATCCATGCACATATATTCTGACTGCAGAGGGGATTAGTGCAAATAGCACTTTGTATATATATTTCTGGGCTTATCTTATACTAGTCAGTCTATATCTTAGTTAATTCACACAGGATATATAGCACTTTGCACTTTTTATTTTTCCTTTTCGCCCATGACAGCATCACCTGAGAGGTTCCGCGCACATCAGGACAGACAGAAAACCCACTGATAAAAAGGCGGTACCTCTCCTCCACATCAGTTTGTTTTCCTGTCCTGATGGGATAACCCATGGAATCTCCCAGGTCTGACCCAGTGTGGAAGTTTGGTTTCTTACCAAAAGCCGGCATTCGGGCCTGGCTGCACCTCCCCAGGGCTTCTGCTGTCTGCAGTGGTGGGGCGCGGGCCTGGAGCGGGAGCTCGGCTCTGTGTCGCCCCAGGCTATGTGATCCTCACACGGAGCCCGCGAGACTGGCGCCCTGCTGACGGAACGCGGGGGTGAAGAGGAAGTGATGCGGCACCCGGACGTTCATCACCTGCACATGCGCAAGGTGTTCCAAGATGGCGGCGCCCAGCAAACGGATTTTGGGCGGGAAATTTGAACCAGGGAGGTATGAGGAGTCACCTTCGCTGCATTCTGGTGAGTATGACTTCTCCCCTATTCAGGATGGAAGACAACTCTCCACCAGAGCAGGATGTGCTGGAACAGCATACAGATTCCCAGGGCAGTGAGGGGAGCGGCAGGGCTAGTCCCTCCAGTCCGGCAAGTCGACATTCCGGGGGGGTCTGAGAAATCCAAATCTGGAAGTCATAAACTGCCTCCGAAACCGGTGCCAGATCCGCCATCTTTGGGGGTGAGTGTCTGCTGCAGCATTTCATTATTTGAAAGTCTCCCCCTATGTTCCCTTCTTTCAGGAGGTACCTCTAAGAGAAATCATAGGAATTGTGGGGTTTACAAGGACAGTCTATCCTCAGATTACCAAGGGGGCCTTGTCCCACCTGTGTCAAAGAGTTCTGTTTTATTTAGATCATGATGTTGAAATTACATACAAAATTAAACAACATGACAAATCCTGACGTGTTTCGGACCCTAGAACAGGGTCCTTATTTTTAGGTAACATGGACAAAAATGTATGCAGATCTTATAAGAGGAAAACTGAACATGTCTCAGGGAATCTGTGTCCAAGTGAAGACATCTGTTGTAGACTGATTTGTTAATTTAAGACAAGACAGAGCAAAAAATAAAAGAGGCTGCTGGGTGTTGTGGTGCACCTGTAACCCTGGCTGTATTGGCAGGCTTGGACTGCTGTATCACTTCTGATTCTCAGTTCCGGTCCAGACTGGGCTGTGTGGCTCAGGTGGTTACTGTCCTCTTCAAAAGGGTGAGTGGAAGCACTCTGCTGACTGAGGAAGGGTGGTGCCTGGCCCAAGGCAAATCAAAGCACTGTTAAAAAAAAAAAAACCCCACAAGAACAGGCTGTTATAATATGGGGGAGCCACATCCACTATTCTCTATTATCAACCTTAACAGGCTAGGAAAGAAGCTATTGTAATATGGAAACTAACGTCTATTGTTCTCTATTATCAGCCATACAAGCTGCAAAAAAAAACAACCAAAAAAAAACAACCTGGGGTTACTGCATCTATTACTCTTCTCTGGTTTTGGTTTATGTACGGAAGCACCAAGCCTCAAGGCTGAGTTGAGAGATATTATCCGTGCTGAAGTCAGGGAAACACATAAACGATCCACTAGGAAAGATGGGGGAACTTCAGATAAATCAGGCAGCTCTGAATGGGCTTCCAGAAAATTGTCACCTGCCTCTTCCTCATCCTTGGACTCCTCATCTTCCTCAGACGTGGACTGCAGTCTATGCTTCCCATTCTCTGAGGTGACACCCCTAGTGGAAGCTGTCCGCTCCACTATGGGGCTGGTGGATGATAAAGATCCTGAATCCACACAAGACCTCATGTTTGGAGGCCTGGAATGCAGGTCCGTGGTACCTGGAAGGCTGCAGCAGGAGCTCTTCACCCGACAGTGGCAGGTACATGTGTAACAAGGTCCCTAATGGTCTGGGTCCAACAATTAGAAGACCAACTTAAAGGTAACGTGTCTAGTAAGGACATTATTTCCTCAATTCCATATATATACAGGGGGTGGCAGACGTCTAGCCGATGCTTCCATCGACTCGCTCAAATTATCTGCAAAGGTAGCAGCTCTTTCCAATTCAGCCAGAAGGGCCCTCTAGTTGAAATGCTGGAAGGGAGACGTACAGTCCAGGAACACACTATGCAGGATACCTTGTGTAGGAGACTTTTTGTTTGGATCACAGCTGGATAACCTTCTGTCCAAAGCGGCAAACAATAAACAAGGATTTCCAGCTGTACAAACTCCATTCCCTTGTAGCCGTCCGTTTCAGAGGAAGCAATTTTTCATAAGGAGCCTCCCAGAGACCAGGACTCCTGGAAGGATAGAAGGAAGAGGTCCTCAGGATTATGCTTGGTCCATCATCCTCTACCAAGCGACAAGGCCCTCAATGACGCCACCATCCCAGTGGGTACTTTCCTTCAGTAAGGGTTGGAGTTGGACTTATCCACTAGCACCTTTAAGGTACAAGTTTTGGCCCTAGGAGCCCTCTATAAACATAACCTCACAGAAAATAGATGGATTAGCAGGTTCATTACATCCTGTGCTAGAGCGACTCCTGTCCCTTCTCCTTGCATGCCTCCCTAGGATTAAATCTTGTCCTTGATGCCCTTATAGACACCCCGTTGAGCCCCTTTCGGATGTTCCCTTCAAGACCCTGAAGGTGGTACTACTCATCACTTGACGTCTGCTAGATGGGTGGATGACCTTCAGGCACTCTCCATTGTCCATCCATATGCCCAATTTGTGGTCGATAAGGTGGTATTGCGTACAGATCCCTCATACCTGCCTAAAGTGGTCAAGCCCTTCACAGATCCCAGGAATTCATACTGCCTTCCATTGTGACCCTCCTTCCAATGACAAAGTGGCCAGGCTCCATAGATTGGATGTGAGACGGGCCCTTATAACCTACTTAGATAGGACCAGGGAATGGCGGAAATATCAGGCCCTGTTTGTTGCGTTCCAGAAAAAGTCCCGGGGCTGTAAAGTATCTACAAGCACCTTGGCTAGGTGGGCCCGGGATGCTATCTCGCTGGCCTACTCATCTAAGGGGGTGCCAGTTGCCCTGCAGATTAGAGCCATTCCACTAGGACACTTTCTACTACTTGGGCTGAGAGGGCAGAGGTCTCTATTAATCAGATATGCAGGGCCGCCATTTGGTCCTCTTCCTCTACCTTTTTCCGTCACTATAGACTTGACTTATCCTTCACGGCCGACCCTTCTTGGTAGATGGGCATTAAAGGCGGTGGTCCCTCCCTAAGGTGATTGGTCTCTAGAATGTCTCAGGTGGTTCTGTCATGGGCGAAAGGGAAAAATCTTAATTACTTACCGGTAATGAGATTTTCAGAAGCCCATGACAGCACCCTTAGTTCCCCCCCCCCCCTGTTCACTGGTTATGGCATCCTTTGGGGAGTGTTAGAGTTAATGGTGTATTCTTTTGGTGGTGGTGTGATTAACATTTTTGTTTGTGTTTTGTTGGTCCTCTCTGGCTCTGTAAACCTACTGATGTGGAGGAGAGATACCGCCTTTTTATCAGTGAGTTTCCTGTCCTGAAGGGCGGAACCTCTTAGGTGGTGCTGTCATGGGCTTCTGAAAATCCCATTACCGGTAAGTAATTAAGATTCTCCCCATCATGCTGCACACATAAGAAAATAAATTATTATACTCACCATCCCTCCGCTCTCCCTGTGCACGGTGTTATCTTCTGGTGCCGGCAAGTGATTTCAGCATGTAAATGGCGCAGTGCATGACATTACTGCCATGTGCCCCCAGTTACACGCAGACTTAAGCTGCCAGAATATTCACTGCTCCCCACAGCCAGGATTTTGGGCTTGGGGAGCAGTGAATATTCATTCTTTAATAGACACACATGATCGCCCAGCCACAGCACTAAGCCGGCGGCTGGGTGATCATGTGTACCCGATATTAAAGAGAATGAATATTCACTGCTCCCCACGCAAATCATTCCGCCCACCTCTTGGTTGGTGCTGGCATCATTCCCTAGATGTGGGGAGGACTATGGCGTGGGGAGCAGTGAATATTCATTTTCTTTTTTAGCTGGCACACTGTTAGCCCTTTTGAGAGCCTTCAGGAATATTTTTGAATAGTTTTGATTCTGGATTATATTTAGATTAGTGAATTATGATTGCCCACTGCTTTATTTACTAAAAAGTGCAGCCCCAGATTGGAGATAGGATCTCTGAAGTATATCACATTGTATATAATTGCATTTCAAATCTTGTTGTTTTGTTAATAAATGCTTCTAAAATATATATTCTTCATGCCTATCTTTCTCTATTGTCTAGATGTGATGATTTTGCCTCAGAACCTCTGGAGTTGATGCAGAGCTGTAGACATTTCACATCAAAATAGTGAGGGAAGAATCGAATCACACTGTGCATCCTAGATATGTGGAAGTTGTTAAGACACTCTGGATTCATGAATAGGAATGCACTACTTCATGAATTACGAGTGTCCCCCGCATAAATTGGGCTTTTTATGTTATAAAAATGATCTTTTTACAAAGGATAATTATTGTAATAAAAAAACTAAAGGATTTTATATGTCTGATAACCAAGTGGTTATTATTTTATGAGGCTACCCACAAATAGAGATGAGCGGTCCCGTTGACGTTCGGATTTGGCTTTTTCAGCCGGACTTAGATAAAGTTCAGTTCGGGAACCGGACTTTTCCTGAACCCCATTGGAAGTCACTGATTGGGCAGCTCAGGTCTCTCCCCACATGCATCCAGCCATAAACAGAGCATTTCCCGGGGAGGGAGGGCAGGCTTTTTCTTGTACACAATACATTCTATAATGATGGTTTTACCCCCCATGAAATCTATTCACACACTGCAAGCGGCTCGCACTGGGCTGAGCACTGAGTGTACCCGAGCACACCGATGCTAGATCGAGTGGTTAGGATACATAAAGCACCTGAACTCCAAACTCTAACACTGATTTTTTTATTTATAAAGTCTGTATTCAGTACAAACACTGAACTTCATTATTTAGATTTGCTCGTCTCTGCCCACAAACCTGTATTAGGCTATGTGCGCACTAGAAATGTGAAGTTTCTCAAGAAAATTTCTTAAGAAACTTCTGGGAGTGAAAGATTTCCGGACCTCCGGAAAAAATCCGCACCAAATCCGCATGCGGATTTGCCGCGGATTAGCCGCGATTTTCCCGCGGGTGGTTCCCTGCGGATTTTGCAGGCTGTACTGCCGAAATCCGCAGGGTACCTGCGGAAATAATGGACATGCTCATTTTCTCAAGAAAGTTTCTCGAGAAATTCTTCTCAAGGAAATTTCTTGAGAAAAATTCGCACAAGTGCGCACAGCTATTTTTTTTTCCATAGAATTTGCTGGGAAATGTCTGCACAAAGATTGCAGACATTTCTCAAGAAATTTCCGCGGCAAATCCGCGGGTAAATCCGCGGGTAAAAAGGTCTAGTGCGCACAGAGCCTTACAGTTTAGATTATGGTTGTAGAAGAGACCAGAACTGAAAGAGGCCTATCTCCTAATGAAGAGCAAGTAACATTTATGATACCTATGCTGGGGTTTTGTGAATCTAATGGGATTCTGTCACTAAGTGTTTACCCCTTAATTAAAAATGAGAATAACATAAAGACAGTGTCACATTAGGTCCGGAGAAGTACCAAGTGAATGACGAAAGGGAAACCCTGTTTGTAGCAAGGGGGAAGATGGTGACTTCTGACCAAACCTACCGCTGAGCCCTGGGTCCCCTCACAGCCTTAGATAGGTTCCACGTCTATGCACTGAGCTGGATACCTGACCCTAGGCTGACCATGATCTGGGCCCTAGGTAGGGAGCGGATGGGATGAGCTCTTCATTAACGCCACTAGGCACTAAAGGACACACAGGGATAACAAACAAGTGGAAATTTACAACGTATCTCTAGATGACTCAGTAAGAAGTTGAGTAAAGAGCAGCAACGATCCTACTGATGCGTGCAAGCCTCCTGCTTCTATCCAGAGCTTGTGAAGGAACGGAATATCTCCAGCCCAAGTCCAGGGAAAATGAGATTATTGAAACCCAAGGAGAATTACAGATGATTAACAGCTGAAGTGAAGAGGAGCTCTGCTGGGTCCTAAAGGGAAAAGGATGAAAACCCAGCAGAGTAGCTTCTTAGTACACTGAATACTGACAGCAGCAAAATTAGAAATTCAGGGACCATCTTGCACAGCCAGACACCACAGGACTGTCTGTCACCTGTGACAAACATGGACTCTGATTCCATTGATGTGTCATTTACTAGGCTGCTTGCTGTAGTTTTGATAAAATCACAGTATTATCATTAGGGGATTATCACTAGAGAACTAGTAAACCAGCAGCCATGTATCCTCCATCTTTATAGGCTCCGTATAACCCCCATTCCACTCCTGATTGGCAGCTTAGTGTCTATGCTCATTGTACAGAACTGCCAATCAGTGGTGTGGGTGGGGTTATACACAGCGGCATTTAGAGAACTGCCAGATCTTAAGCAGATAAAACTGATTATCAAAACTTCCAGCAAGCAGCTAAGTAAGTGACACATCGCTGGAATCAGGGTTTCTACTTATACAGGTCGATTGGACACATGTTACAGGCAGCTTTCTTCCTCTTAATCTATAAACCACATTCCAAAGTCTTAAGCTATTAACTGTTATATATTTATTCTGAAAAGTAAACAGTGTTTATAAAAATATACAACAGATATTACAAAGGAGAACAAAACAATACAGTATTTACAATTGCATTAAATAAAAGGGAATAACAAAAGGGAAATGACTCAACCTGAGTCACAGAAATGGCTTCAGATTTCTGAGGGAAGGACTCCAATGTAACGTAGAGCAATTCTACACAGCAATGTTCCTTTCATTGAACAAGGATTATAATTGTAATTAGTTTTTTATTAACACAAGTTACACCCACATACTTCCCCTCTGGTGACTCATAGCAGGGCTGGAATTCAGATAACTATTGGATGGGTCTAAAGGGGGCTTTACACGCAACGATATCGCTAACGATATGTCGTCGGGGTCACGGAATTCGTGACGCACATCCGGCATTGTTAGTGACGTTGTTGCGTGTGAAACCTATGAGCGACCGCTAACAATGAGAAATACTCACCTAATCATTGATCGTTGACACATCGTTCATTTTCAAAATATCGTTGCTGGTGCAGGACGCAGATTGTTCATCGTTCCTGAGGCAGCACACATCGCTACTTGTGACACCCCAGGAACGATGAACAGCACCGCACCTGCGTCCTCCGGCAATGAGGCGGGCGTGACTTTCATGCGGCTGCTCTCCGCCACTCTGCTTCTATTGGACGCCTGCCGTGTGACGTCGCTGTGACGCCGCACGAACCGCCCCCCCTTAGAAAAAAGGCTGTTCGCTGGCCACAGCGACGTCGTTAGAAAGGTGAGTATGTGTGACGGGTCAGAGCGTTTTTGTGTGCTACGGGAAGCAATTTGCCCGTGACGCACAAACGACGGGGGCGGGTGCGATCGATGTCGCTGCATGTAGAGCGGCCTTAAGTCTTTGAAAATGATGAGATTTCTAACTTTTACGATATGTTCACCCCTGGAGGTTCCAGGCAGGACATATTACCATCATCTTTCCTATCATGATTTTATCTATTCATAGATAGGAGACATTGCATAGATATTTTCATCTATCTGTCCAATATCCATTTGGCGGTACCCCTGCTGTCACCCAATGATGCGGAACGATGCTTTGCATTCTCTGCTTTATCACAAATTCAAAATTATGACTTTCCTATCTATTATATTGATGCAGTTCATAAAACCTCAATTCATATTTTCTATAAGGGGAAACAAAGGATTTGAATTTACCTGCAATTTTTCTGTTCAATTGCTGCTCTTATCTCTACTAGTCATAAATCTGTCCTCTGCATTCTTTTGCATTCAAGTTAAGATTGGCCTCACATCTGCTAGAGGATTCTCTTTAGTTACCTGTTTCCAAAGGAGGGGGTCAGCTTCATAAGGGTCTTGTTGAGTCTTTATGGATTTTATCATTTCTATATGACACAGGACTACATACTGATGTTTTTCCAAAATCAAGCTTTTATCCCCGTGAAAGTCAAGGTTATTTTTTGTACACTTTACTCAACTTGGTGCTTGAAGAGTTCAATAAAAACAGACATTTTACACTCCCATCTACACAAAATAACCTAAATAAAAAAGACAAGGTTCCCCTAAAATCATTATGCAATGATTCAAATATAGTAACTAGTAACCAACAAGGGGAATGGACTAGTCATCCAAAACAGAGATGACTGTATAAGGCTATGTGCGCATGTTTTATCTTTGTGGTGACCCCCAAAGATGCACGTTTTTGGCCCCAAAAAATGCACCATCTGAAGCTCACAGCTAGCGCCATAGAACATGACTGCCCGCTGTGAGCTCCATGCATGAGTGAAGTGAGGCACGTGGTCAGTGGTGACGTCACTCAAGTTACCGCAGCCACAGTTGGAGTCTTCCGCCTGTGACAGCAAATCACCCAAGTGACTGAAGTGAGCCACGCAGTCATGTTCTATGGTGCTTGCTGTGAGCTTCAGATGTAGCAGTGGTGGAAGCATTGTGGGACCTTGTGTGGATTACATCGGACCTGGGTGTTTTGGGGGTTAATAAAGAGGGTCCTTTTTTGTCTTTTATTTCAAATAAAGGATTTTTTCAGTGTTTGTGTTTATTTACTTTCACTTACAGACTAGTGATGGGGCCAGTGTCTCATAGATGCCTGTTATCACTATTCGAGAACTTAGTGGCTGCTGTGGACTGCCACTAACTCCCTCATAACCCCACTTGCCACTGTACAAGGGCAATCGGGAAGAGCTTGGTAAAGTGCCAGGGTTGTCACATCTAATGGATGCGACAATCTTGGGCTGTTGTTGCCTGATATTTTTAGGCTGGTGGGTGCCCAATAACCATTGGTATCCCCAGTTTGAGAATAGCAGTCCCCAGATGTAATGCTTTATCTGTGCTGGTATCATAATATGGGGGATCCTACGCCAATTTTTTAATTTATTTTACTATACAATATAGATACGCCCAACAGTGTCTGTGATTGGAAGCCTCAGACACGCTGTCACTCAGTGTGGGGGCTCGTCTGACTGCAACCAATCACAGACACCATTGGCTGGGGAAGCAGTGAATATGTATGAGATTAATTAGTGGCCCAGGAGGAAGAATGAGAGGCCACGGGAGCAGTGTGACAGCCGCGCCGGTGATCAGTGAATATGAAGTGCTTGCTCTTACCTTCTTCACGCTTGCTCCAACCCCCTCCGGCCAGATACCAGGGATCAATCCCCTGCCAACCCTGAGTCAGTGGGGGATTGATCTGCCAGTCCTAAGAAAGACAGGGACAAGATGTAAAAAGAATTGAAATGCTGCATCATTATGGTCTCAACACACATGCAGCCAAAAAAACCTGCAACATGGGGGGGAAGAAATTGCGGGGAAAAAATGCAGAGTGCGCACAAGACCTAAGGAAGCTCAGAATATTCCCCCCAACCCCATACACTGAGGGATTACAACTATGGAGCCTTATCTACATTTAACACAAAATACGCTCTCCTCATAAGAAAAGAGAAAGGAATCTTAGAGAGAAGCCTCCGTCCACCACATTGTATAGCGACCTAGAAGACATCAGCTGCATTGATTGCAATCTACAGTAAGTGGTATTATTTCCAAAATGTCATATTCTCATTTTATATATCAAGAGGCATCAATAGCCCTATACACCCGCCTCGTCTGACTTACGTATAACCGAATAGTTGTTATTTTTTAGTTCACAATCGGCATTAAATTGATTCTAGTCTCCTGTCTGCGTACAGCGTCCATTACCTCACACAGCTCCGCTCCGTACACATCGTACACACGGCTCCGCTCCTTACACCTCGTACACACGGCTCCGCTCCGTACACATCATACACACACGGCTCCGCTCCGTACACCTCATACACACACGGCTCCGCTCCGTACACCTTGTACACACGCGGCTCCGCTCCGTACACCTCGTACACACGCGGCTCTGCTCCGTACACCTCGTACACACACGGCTCTGCTCCGTACACACACGGCTCCGCTCCATACACCTCGTACACACGGCTCTGCTCCGTACACCTCGTACACACACGGCTCTGCTCCGTACACACACGGCTCCGCTCCTTACACCTCGTACACACGGCTCCGCTCCATACACATCATACACACACGGCTCCGCTCCGTACACCTTGTACACACGCGGCTCCGCTCCGTACACCTCGTACACACGCGGCTCTGCTCCGTACACATCGTACACACATGGCTCTGCTCCGTGCACCTCGTACACACACGGCTCTGCTCCGTACACCTCGTACACACACGGCTCTGCTCCGTACACACACGGCTCCGCTCCATACACCTCGTACACACATGGCTCCGCTCCATACACCTCGTACACACACGGCTCCGCTCCGTGCACCTCGTACACACACGGCTCCGCTCCGTACACATCACACACACGGCTCCGCTCCGTACACATCACACACACGGCTCTGCTCCGTACACCTCGTACACACACGGCTCTGCTCCGTACACCTCGTACACACACGGCTCCGCTCCGTACACCTCGTACACACACGGCTCCGCTCCGCACACATCACACACACGGCTCCGCTCCGTACACCTCATACACACACGGCTCCGCTCCGTACACCTCGTACACACGCGGCTCCGCTCCGTACACCTCGTACACACGCGGCTCCGCTCCGTACACCTCGTACACACACACGGCTCCGCTCCGTACACCTCGTACACACGCGGCTCCGCTCCGTACACCTCGTACACACGCGGCTCCGCTCCGTACACCTCGTACACACGCGGCTCCGCTCCGTACACCTCGTACACACGCGGCTCCGCTCCGTACACCTCGTACACACGCGGCTCCGCTCCGTACACCTCGTACACACGCGGCTCCGCTCCGTACACCTCGTACACACACGGCTCTGCTCCGTACACCTCGTACACACGCGGCTCTGCTCCGTACACCTCGTACACACACGGCTCTGCTCCGTACACCTCGTACACACACAGCTCTGCTCCGTACACCTCGTACACACACACGGCTCTGCTCCGTACACCTCGTACACACACGGCTCTGCTACATCCACACTGTAAACCCCTCCTGACCCCACACATAAACTTCCCCTCATCCAGCACCATGACAACCAGCACAGCAGAGTCCTGCATACACTGAGGAGCTGATCATGTGACCCCTGACTCCTCCCCTCCATGTGACATCATCACAGGTCCTGTAAGCACAGAGCAGCCATATATCTAGTGTGCGGCTCTGCAGGTGGAGGTAGGTGCAGGGTATTATATATCTAGTGTGCGGCTCTGCAGGTGGAGGTAGGTGCAGGGTATTATATATCTAGTGTGCGGCTCTGCAGGTGGAGGTAGGTGCAGGGTATTATATATCTAGTGTGCGGCTCTGCAGGTGGAGGTAGGTGCAGGGTATTATATATCTAGTGTGCGGCTCTGCAGGTGGAGGTAGGTGCAGGTTATTATATATCTAGTGTGCGGCTCTGCAGGTGGAGGTAGGTGCAGGTTATTATATATCTAGTGTGCGGCTCTGCAGGTGGAGGTAGGTGCAGGGTATTATATATCTAGTGTGCGGCTCTGCAGGTGGAGGTAGGTGCAGGGTATTATATATCTAGTGTGCGGCTCTGCAGGTGGAGGTAGGTGCAGGGTATTATATATCTAGTGTGCGGCTCTGCAGGTGGAGGTAGGTGCAGGGTATTATATATCTAGTGTGCGGCTCTGCAGGTGGAGGTAGGTGCAGGTTATTATATATCTAGTGTGCGGCTCTGCAGGTGGAGGTAGGTGCAGGTTATTATATATCTAGTGTGCGGCTCTGCAGGTGGAGGTAGGTGCAGGTTATTATATATCTAGTGTGCGGCTCTGCAGGTGGAGGTAGGTGCAGGGTATTATATATCTAGTGTGCGGCTCTGCAGGTGGAGGTAGGTGCAGGTTATTATATATCTAGTGTGCGGCTCTGCAGGTGGAGGTAGGTGCAGGGTATTATATATCTAGTGTGCGGCTCTGCAGGTGGAGGTAGGTGCAGGGTATTATATATCTAGTGTGCGGCTCTGCAGGTGGAGGTAGGTGCAGGGTATTATATATCTAGTGTGCGGCTCTGCAGGAGGAGGTAGGTGCAGGGTATTATATATCTAGTGTGCGGCTCTGCAGGTGGAGGTAGGTGCAGGGTATTATATATCTAGTGTGCGGCTCTGCAGGTGGAGGTAGGTGCAGGGTATTATATATCTAGTGTGCGGCTCTGCAGGTGGAGGTAGGTGCAGGTTATTATATATCTAGTGTGCGGCTCTGCAGGTGGAGGTAGGTGCAGGGTATTATATATCTAGTGTGCGGCTCTGCAGGTGGAGGTAGGTGCAGGGTATTATATATCTAGTGTGCGGCTCTGCAGGTGGAGGTAGGTGCAGGGTATTATATATCTAGTGTGCGGCTCTGCAGGTGGAGGTAGGTGCAGGGTATTATATATCTAGTGTGCGGCTCTGCAGGTGGAGGTAGGTGCAGGGTATTATATATCTAGTGTGCGGCTCTGCAGGTGGAGGTAGGTGCAGGGTATTATATATCTAGTGTGCGGCTCTGCAGGTGGAGGTAGGTGCAGGTTATTATATATCTAGTGTGCGGCTCTGCAGGTGGAGGTAGGTGCAGGGTATTATATATCTAGTGTGCGGCTCTGCAGGTGGAGGTAGGTGCAGGTTATTATATATCTAGTGTGCGGCTCTGCAGGAGGAGGTAGGTGCAGGGTATTATATATCTAGTGTGTGGCTCTGCAGGTGGAGGTAGGTGCAGGGTATTATATATCTAGTGTGCGGCTCTGCAGGAGGAGGTAGGTGCAGGGTATTATATATCTGGTGTGCGGCTCTGCAGGTGGAGGTAGGTGCAGGGTATTATATATCTGGTGTGCGGCTCTGCAGGTGGAGGTAGGTGCAGGGTATTATATATCTAGTGTGCGGCTCTGCAGGTGGAGGTAGGTGCAGGGTATTATATATCTAGTGTGCGGCTCTGCAGGTGGAGGTAGGTGCAGGGTATTATATATCTAGTGTGCGGCTCTGCAGGTGGAGGTAGGTGCAGGGTATTATATATCTGTGTGCGGCTCTGCAGGTGGAGGTAGGTGCAGGGTATTATATATCTAGTGTGCGGCTCTGCAGGTGGAGGTAGGTGCAGGTTATTATATATCTAGTGTGCGGCTCTGCAGGTGGAGGTAGGTGCAGGGTATTATATATCTAGTGTGCGGCTCTGCAGGTGGAGGTAGGTGCAGGTTATTATATATCTAGTGTGCGGCTCTGCAGGTGGAGGTAGGTGCAGGGTATTATATATCTAGTGTGCGGCTCTGCAGGTGGAGGTAGGTGCAGGGTATTATATATCTAGTGTGCGGCTCTGCAGGTGGAGGTAGGTGCAGGGTATTATATATCTAGTGTGCGGCTCTGCAGGTGGAGGTAGGTGCAGGGTATTATATATCTAGTGTGCGGCTCTGCAAGAGGAGGTAGGTGCAGGGTATTATATATCTAGTGTGCGGCTCTGCAGGTGGAGGTAGGTGCAGGGTATTATATATCTAGTGTGCGGCTCTGCAGGTGGAGGTAGGTGCAGGTTATTATATATCTAGTGTGCGGCTCTGCAGGTGGAGGTAGGTGCAGGGTATTATATATCTAGTGTGCGGCTCTGCAGGAGGAGGTAGGTGCAAGTTATTATATATCTAGTGTGCCGCTCTGCAGGTGGAGGTAGGTGCAGGGTATTATATATCTAGTGTGCCGCTCTGCAGGTGGAGGTAGGTGCAGGGTATTATATATCTAGTGTGTGGCTCTGCAGGTGGAGGTAGGTGCAGGGTATTATATATCTAGTGTGCGGCTCTGCAGGTGGAGGTAGGTGCAGGGTATTATATATCTAGTGTGCGGCTCTGCAGGTGGAGGTAGGTGCAGGTTATTATATATCTAGTGTGAGGCTCTGCAGGTGGAGGTAGGTGCAGGGTATTATATATCTAGTGTGCGGCTCTGCAGGTGGAGGTAGGTGCAGGGTATTATATATCTAGTGTGCGGCTCTGCAGGTGGAGGTAGGTGCAGGGTATTATATATCTAGTGTGCGGCTCTGCAGGTGGAGGTAGGTGCAGGGTATTATATATCTAGTGTGCGGCTCTGCAGGTGGAGGTAGGTGCAGGGTATTATATATCTAGTGTGCGGCTCTGCAGGTGGAGGTAGGTGCAGGGTATTATATATCTAGTGTGCGGCTCTGCAGGAGGAGGTAGGTGCAGGGTATTATATATCTAGTGTGCGGCTCTGCAGGTGGAGGTAGGTGCAGGGTATTATATATCTAGTGTGCGGCTCTGCAGGTGGAGGTAGGTGCAGGGTATTATATATCTAGTGTGCGGCTCTGCAGGTGGAGGTAGGTGCAGGGTATTATATATCTAGTGTGCGGCTCTGCAGGTGGAGATAGGTGCAGGGTCTCTATTATTTTGGGGTCACCATTATCATTAACCCCTTCATTTCTCAACTATTTTCAATTTTAACCAGTTCAAGACCAGTTTCCCGCTATTCCTGAGCAGCTCATTTACATTCAGTTTAACCCCTTAAGGATGGAGCCAGTTTTGTACTTCATGACTCGGCCATTTTTTACAATTCTTACCGGTGTCGCTTTGACAGGTTTCGAGAGGTGACGCCAAAAAGTGGACCCCACGGTTTATTACCCACTTTCTTATGAGCGCGGTGATTCCCCACATGTGGTCAGATACCTCTGTTTGTACAAATGGGAGGAGCCGGAACAGAAGGAGAAATATTTGAATTGTGGAAAGGAAATTTGGCTGAAATAGATTGTGGGCCCCATGTAGCATTTGTAGGGCCGCTGAGGTACCTAAACAGCAGAAACCCCCCACAAGTGACCCCAGTTTAGAAACTAGACCCCTCAAGGAATTTCTCTAGATGTTTGGTGAGCACATGGAACCCCCGGAGGCTTTACAGGATTTTATAACATTGAGCCGTGAAAATAAAAAAAAAAAATTTTTTACCACAAAATTGTTACATTAACCAGATAGCTTTTATTCACAAGGGTAACAGGAAAAAATACACCATAAAATGTATCGTGCAGTTTCTCCTGAGTACACAGATACCTCATATGTGGTGGAAATCAACTGTTTGGGCGCACGGAAGGGTTCAGAAGGGAAGGAGCGCCATTTGACTGTAAAATTACCAGGAATCATTAGCGAATGCCATGTCGTGTTTAGAGAGCCACTAAGGTGCCTAAACAGTGGAGGTCCCTCACAAGTGATCCCATTTTGGAAACTAGACCCCTCATAAATTTTATCCAGGGGTATATTGAGCATTTTGAACCCACGGGTACTTCATAGAATTTGATAACCTTAGGTCGTCATATTAAAAATTTTCATTTTATTTAACAAAATTGTTGCTTTAGCACCAAATTTCTCACTTTTTCAAGAGGAAACTCCAAAAAGTGGACCCCACAATTTGTTATACAAATTTTTATGAGCTCTTTGATAGTGGTCAAAAACCTGTTTGGACAAACAGGAGGGCTCAGAACAGAAACAGCACCATGTGAATTTTGCAAAAGTTGAAATAAATTGTGGGCACCATGTCGCGTTTGCAGGGCTCCTAAGGTACCTATACAGCATAACTCCCCCCAAGTGACCCCATTTTGGACACTAGACCAATCAAGAATTGTATTCAGGGTTACAGTGAGCATTTTGACTCCACAGGTACTTCACAGAAATGTTGCTGTAGTGCCAAATGTCTCACTTTTAGGCTGTGTGCCCACAATCCAGCAATACTGCATCTAGGACACAGTGTCAGCCCTTCTGCAGAGATGCGAGTGTTGTCCACACGAGAATGCAGCTGCCTGTGTCCACGATCCGGGTTCAGGCCGCTGCGGACTTTATTCTCCCTGCGAAGAACACACTCATCTCCACAGCATAAACTGACATCCTGCGTCTCAGGAAGCCGCACCGCTGGTCAGTTTATGCTGCAGAGAAAAGAAGCACAGTGGGCAGGAGATTTCTAAACTTCCCTCCACTGCACTTGTACTGCACAACATCACTGTCAAAACACTCTACATCCAAACCGCTGCAAATCCTGATCGTGGGCACATAATCTAAAAGCTAGGATGGATAGATGGCTAGATAAATAGATGTCAAACACATTTATAATGTCCCACCCCCCGCATATTCTAATCTGGCACCTGGCACCCTTTAGTAACTTTCATGAGGCACTAAATAGTGTTTAACCTTGTAGTTTGCCCCCCCCCCCCAAATAAATTAAATAAATAATTTTAAAAAAATACCCAAAATAAAAAAAAATGCTTTACCCCAGCTAGACGGCTGCAGACCACAGCTGGCAGCTTCACCTTGGCTGGTATTCCAAAATGAAGGTCTCCCCATGCTGTTTTTTTAATTTATAAATAATTAAAAAAAAAAGTGGGGTCCTCCCTGCGAAGGTCCTTCTCCCATATCACACAATCAACAGAGCGAGAGATGAGTGAACAATGCAAAGCATATTTATTCCTTGCAACATAGAATGACCATCAAATAATTCACCACACGGAGGGTAAAACTAGTCCAGAAATTTCATAAATGTCCCGGAGTTCAGTCACACTCCTCCAGCAGTCCTTCTCCAGGGAAATCGGGGTTTCTCACAGTCTCTCTGGAGTGTTGGCCGCAGACTCAGCGTCTATCTCAGAGGTTCAATCTTGTTTCTTCTCTCTTGTAAGGGGTACTTCTCACATAGCGAGATCGGTGCTGAGTCACGGTTTTTGTGACGCAGTAGTGACCTCATTAGCGATCTCACTGTGTGTGACACTGAGCAGCGATCTGGCCCCTGCTGTGAGATCGCTGCTCGTTACACACACTGCTCGTTCATTTTTTAATTGTTGCTCTCCCGCTGTTAAGCACACATCGCTGTGTGTGACAGCGAGAGAGCAACAATCTGAATGTGCATACGTAGCCGGAAGTACACATCGGGTAAAATTAACCCGATGTGTACTCTGGCTACGAGTGCAGGGAGCCAGCGCTAAGCGGTGTGCGCTCGTAACCAAGGTAAATATCGGGTAACAAGCGCTTGGTTACCCGATGTTTACTGTGGTTACCAGTGTCCGCAGCTTCCAGACGCCGCTGGCCGCTGGCTGGGGGCTGGTCACTGGTCGCTGGTGAGATCTGCCTGATTGACAGCTCACCAGCGACCATGTAGCAACGCAGTAGCGATCCTGACCAGGTCAGATCGCTGGTGGGATCGCTGCTGCGTCGCTAAAGTGTGACGGTACCCTTAGTCTCACCCAGAATCACTAATCTCTCAGGTAAACAGAGAGTTTAGGTGGATTCCAGGCCCCCTCCCCCAGACCTAGGCACAGAAGCACTTCAAGGAGATATAACCTGACTTAACAGGACAAACAATATATCGAATAGACAGACCACCATGCCCAAAACATGAACCCACACAAAATAGTACATAACCCACAATATCACACCAAGACACCTCCCAAATTGGATTACCAGCCTAGGTAAAATGGACAGCTGTGGTCTGGTATTCTCAGGGTGGAAAGACCCATGGTTATGTGGCCCTTCCCAGCCTAAAAATAGCAGGCCGCAGCCACTCAGAAGTGGCGCATCCACTAGATGTGGAAATCCTGGCGCTTCGCCCCGACTCTTACCATTGCCCTAATGCGGTAGCAAATGGGGAAATAAATGGGGTTGTTGGGGTTAGGGTTAATTATGTCATGAGGTCTATCAGATACCCGACATCACAAACCTAGTCAGTAGGAAAAAAAAGACAAAATTTGAAAAAACACTCCCCAACACATTCCCTCTTTCACCAATTTATTAAAAAGAAAAAAAATCCGGTCTGCCGTAATCCATTTTGGAGGTCATACGACAACTTTGGACCTTCCAGAATATGGGTGGCATGCTCAGAGAACGTATCCCCCATTTTATCGAAGTGCAAACCCTCCATGTGAGGAGTCTGGGTGGAGTGATACTGCACTCACACTCCCCAGGTCCACAGCATGACAGTGTGAGCTGCAGTAAGCTCAGTGTCACTACTAGCAGGGAGCTGGATGAGAGCCGCTCAGCACATATGGCCAGGATCTTCTGAAAAGGAAGAGGTGGGATAGTCACCGCAGGAGGTAACGGGAGACCGGGGATTGACAGGGGGTGACCTGGCTGGACCTGGGGAGAACCTTGATGTCGCATCTGACATGTTAGATACGACAGAACTCAGAGGAGGAAGAGCGCAGCATGTGCTCCGGCCATTTTAGATGATCAGGTGGGGCATGAGACTGGGGGGCACTTTGGACACATTGGGGGACCGGAGTAGGCGACTTATCTCCCATCTGACATGATTGATCATACCAGGTGGGAGAAAAATAATTTTTTTCGGCCCGAATCATGATCTCCAGGGTCTGAGCTACCCTTTGGTATCTGAAACCACAGAAATTTTCCGATGCTGGGGAATGGTATACACTTTATTTCTTTATTGCTTGCCGGCAGCAGCGGGAGGGGATTAACACTATGACCGCTAGGACATAATTTTACTGCCCGCAGTCGTTAAGGGGTTAAAGTCTACGAACTCGGAAACCAGTTAATATCTAAACTTTTTTATTTACATAATTTTTCTAGTTTAGGAGTGAAATATAATGTGGGCACATTTTGTAATTGGCTTGATTTTCACTATTTTGCTGCCTTCATACAAGAAATGGGTGGTAAATTGTGCGTCAGCGAGTGCACAGATCCGTGCGCCATGTGTGGCCCCTCTTCTTCTGTTAAAAACAAGAATACATCGAATCCTAATTCCATTCCCTGTTCTTAACCGAAAAACTGGGAAATTATTTATTTTTGCAATTTTGTATTCTCCTACTCTTATTCCGGGAGCAATTACTCTTTTATTTTTCCGTTCACATTGCTGTATGAAGGATTGTTTGTTTTTTTTTATAAAGATAATACTACTTTTACAGTTTACAGTACTATTTACATAGCACATTTCATGTTGACTATTTTTTAGTACCTAAATGATCTCATTCCCTTATCTCCATTAATGTTACATATCGGCTCATAGAGATCTTCTATAGAAGAGAATTCTCCTGATTGCCCCGTGAAGGATGGATATGGACAGGGACAAGATGGCGGAGAGGATATTACACCTCACCCTAGAGATCCTCTTCCGGCTTACTGGAGAGGTGAGAGATTCTGATGACGTCACATTACATCATTCTTATCTATGGGAATAACAGATGGACAGAACTGGAGAGGTGAGGACTCTGGAAATGTCTGGAGTGAGATTTATTACTGTGTCTCTCCATAACCAGGATTACACAGTAGTGAAGAAGACCTCTAGTGAGCGCTGTCAGGCCCCTGTGTCTGAGGGATGGGGAAGACCCCTGAGCCCAATCACGGGGCCTCCACCTCACCCCCCGATACATGAGGACATCAATGACCAGAAGATCCTAGAACTCACCTACAAGATGATTGAGCTGCTGACTGGAGAGGTGACACTGCTGGGAATGCTGGGACATTATACAGTAACGCTATGAAGGGATCGGGGGTGACGGTATCATTGTATGTGTCAGGTTCCTATAAGGTGTCAGGACGTCACCGTCTATTTCTCCATGGAGGAGTGGGAGTATTTAGAAGGACACAAAGATCTGTACAAGGACGTCATGATGGAGGTTCCCCAGCCCCTCACATCACCAGGTAATAGACAGGACTAAATACACACGGCCTATAATTATCTGTATGTAAGGAATGAATTCAGTCCCTGTATGTGTCTCCTCCAGTTCTATCCAGTAAGAGGACAACACCAGAGAGATGTCCCCGTCCTCTTCTCCCACAGGACTGTAAACAAGAAGACCCCGATGTTCCTCAGGATGTGTCTCCTCCAGCTCTATCCAGTAAGAGGACAACACCAGAGAGATGTCCCCGTCCTCTTCTCCCACAGGACTGTAAACAAGAAGACCCCGATGTTCCTCAGGATCATCAGGTAGATGGAGAGAAGGGGCCATGAAATCCCCCTATGATGTGTAGACGGCTGTGAAGGTCTTGTGCTCAGTCTTGTTTTATCCTCCAGTATTATATGTGTTATACTTGTGTAATGAGAGCGGTGGAGATGGCCGGATTAGAGCTGATCATAGATGGGACTTCTCCATCTGTCTGTGACTTTTACAATATTTGTTTCAGGGGGAAGATCTGCCCCATATTAATACTGCAGAGACATATGTGAGGGGTGATGAGCGGAGTAAAGAGGAGATTCCTACAGATGACCGCCCAGGTGAGTAGTGACCACTAAATGCAAAAGTCACAGATTCGTCTCAGTCACCGGCTGTGGCTGCTTTATCAGGGTTGTAGTCCGGCCATATCAAATTGTCACCATTCTGCTGCTAGACCACCACATGCTCCTCCACCCAACACTATCCCCATTATTTTGGGCATTGGACACCCTTCTGTTGTAGTGAGATCTCTATCAGCCAGATCTTACAGGTAGGATCCATCCAATCACCTGAAATTAGAAGACGTTGACCCTTAGCTGCCCAGATCTCTAATCTGCAAAGCCAAATGACAGTGTACGCAGAATGCACAGACAACTTAGAAAATCATGGGAAGAAAAATCTAATCAGTATGGTGGACCCTAAGAGAAAGCGGAGGGTAATGATGCTGGGGACCTCCTAGATTCTTAGTTTGGTGCCGTGTTCTCCAGGTGAATATAGATTGATTGCTCTCAGTGGGAGAAACAGAATAATAATCTTGTAGGTGATGAAGAGACCTCAGTAGTCTGGAAAGCTTGCTTTGTAACATCATTTATTATATTTTTATTCGCCATTATTAAGTATCATAACTACAAGATTCTTATTGTTTCTCCACTGAGAGCAATGACTCCATCTTCCTAGGATCTCGGCATCTTATTGATGGATCTTCCTTCTCTCCCTTCTGATGAATGTGCTGATAGGGGCGTTTATATCCAAAGTTGGGCACAGGGTAACTGTAACATATGAGGGAGGTTAGCATTACCCCACAGTGGGTACATGGAGGCCGGGCAGCCCACCCACAGGATTTCCACAATGTAATTAGAAAAAAAAAAGGAAAGTAATTAACACATAAAGATCTGATATTTTTATCTTCAAGAGCCTGAAAGATATTTTCTCTGAATTGTACAAATCTCCATTATATAAGACCTTGTACTGGAGCCGTCCATTGTGGAGTCCGAGATGCAGAAAGGAAATGTCTAATATTTCTTCAGGAAACTCATCTGACATAAGATATTGTCCCCTACAATAGTTTGGATTGCCGAGAGCCCCCGAGCCACATACTGTAATTACTCCAGATGTCCCCTCTAGTTACTAAATCACTGACGGTGAAGGCTGTCGGGTGGAGGGCGGTCATTTTAGTAGATGTGTTATTGTCTATAGTTACAGTTTTCTCTATAGTAGTTAGTACAAAGCCGCTCTTATTTCATGGCTTTCCACTGCAGCGTTTTCTGCTCCTATCCAGGCCCCATTTCTCCAATCTGACATCTGTCACGTTACATGATAACACCTTTCTAATGTTAAAGGGAACCTGTCACCAGATTTGGTCACTATAAGCTGCGGCCGCCACCTGTTGGCTTTTTTATACAACATTCTAGAATACTGTATATAAGAGCCCAGGCCGTTCTGTATAACGTAAAAAACACTTTTATTATACTCACCTACGGGGTGGTCTGGTCCGATGGGTGTTGCTGCTCTCCACTCCGGTGCCTCCTCTCTACTAAGATGAGCGTCCTCCTTGTTCACAGGCCCGTATGGATGATGTGTCCTACGTCATCCACACAGGCCGGCATTTCAGTCCTGTGCAGGTGCAGTTTGATTTGCCCTAACGGCAGGTCAAAGTAATCGCATGCGCAGGTGAAAAGAAGGGTTTAAGACTGCCCATGCATGCGCACTACAATACTTTGAACTGCCATCCGCAGGGCAAATCAAAGTGCGCTTGCGCAGGACTGCAATACCGGCCTGTGTGGATGACGTAGGAGGCATTGTCCACATTAAGCTGGGCAGAAGGCGCTGGACCGGAGACCAGCGACACCCATTAGATGGAACTGCCCCCTCGGTAAGTATTATAAAAGTGCTTTTTTATGTTATACAGAGCAGCCTAGACTCTTATATACTGCATTCTAGAATGCTGAATTTAAAGGGACTGTATCACGTTTTTTTATTAAAATAAATGATTCTGAAATGAAGTATTTCTAATTCAAAATAAAATTCGTAGCTTATTTAGTTTTTATGTAATTCTAATTTTACTGTATGCACTGGAGGCCATGTTGGATTTGCTGTGTGAGTAACGACAGTTACACACTCCTTTACGGCAGCCCCTGTGCATAGAGAATAGTGGTCGTTATCCGACCCTATGTGTAACGTTACACTGGGTGTGTGCTGTGATCTGTACGCGCCCCCTGGGCTGTCCATATCACAGCAAAGGGAAGATGTCAGCGCCATTTTTGTGGAGATTCAATCCATGCTCTTTGTGCCACTTTACACCTGTCAACCGCCGGGATGTAAGTCCGGGACGCCTCCCCTCCCCCCGTTACCGATCACACAACCCTCCCTCCCTCTGTTCTCACCAGCCCCCGCCCCCTGCCGTTACCGTCTGTTATGAAATCACGTCCCTCCGCTGTCCCCAGCCCCGTTCTAGCGGCCGCCGGTGTGTGTGTCCTCCCTCTGCTCTCACCAGCCCCCTGCCGTTACCGTCTGTAATGAAACCCCCTCCCTCCCCCAGCTGTCCTCAGCCCCGTCCACGTTCGTGTGTGTGTGTGTGTGTGTGTGTGTGTGTGTGTGTGTGTGTGTGTGTGTGTGTCAACCCTTCCGCTTGCCACCCTGTGTGTACTGGTGATACTGTCTGCATGGTTGTTTATCTAATCCTCCCCTGTGTGATACTGTGTGCTGAGCTGTGTATCTAATCCTCCCCTGTGTGATACTGTCTACTGAGCTGTGTATCTAATCCTCTCCTGTGATACTGTCTGCTGATCTGTGTATCTAATCCTCTCCTGTGTGATACTGTCTGCTGAGCTGTGTATCTAATCCTCTCCTGTGTGATACTGTGTGCTGAGCTGTGCATCTAATCCTCTCCTGTGTGATACTGTGTGCTGAGCTGTGTATTTAATCCTCTCCTGTGTGATACTGTCTGCTGAGCTGTGTATCTAATCCTCTCCTGTGATACTGTCTGCTGAGCCGTGTATCTAATCCTCTCCTGTGATACTGTCTGCTGAGCTGTGTATCTAATCCTCTCCTGTGTGATACTGTCTGCTGAGCCGTGTATCTAATCCTCCCCTGTGTGATACTGTCTGCTGAGCCGTGTATCTAATCCTCTCCTGTGTGATACTGTCTGCTGAGCCGTGTATCTAATCCTCCCCTGTGTGATACTGGGTGCTGAGCTGTGTATCTAATCCTCTCCTGTGTGATGCTGTGTGCTGAGCTGTGTATCTAATCCTCTCCTGTGTGATACTGTCTGCTGAGCTGTATCTAATCCTCATGTGTGATACTGTGTGCTGAGTTGTGTATTTCTCTCCTGTGTGATACTGTCTGCACAGCTGTGTATCTAATCCTACCCTTATCCATCATATAGTGCCAACTACTGAGCCACCGTACAGTGCCAACTACTGAGCCACCGTACAGTGCCAACTACTGAGCCACCGTACAGTGCCAACTACTGAGCCACCGTACAGTGCCAAGTACTGAGCCACCGTACTGTGCCAAGTACTGAGCCACCATACTGAGCCACCATACAGTGCCAACTACTGAGCCACCGTACAGTGCCAACTACTGAGCCACCGTAAAGTGCCAACTACTGAGCCACTGTACTGTGCCAACTACTGAGCCACCGTACAGTGCCAACTACTGAGCCACCGTACAGTGCCAACTACTGAGCCACCGTACAGTGCCAACTACTGAGCCACCGTACAGTGCCAACTACTGAGCCACCGTACAGTGCCAACTACTGAGCCACCGTACAGTGCCAACTACTGAGCCACCGTACAGTGCCAACTACTGAGCCACCGTACAGTGCCAACTACTGAGCCACCGTACTGTGCCATCTACTGAGCCACCATACAGTGCCATCTACTGAGCCACAGTACAGTGCCAACTGCTGAGCCACAGTACAGTGCCAACTGCTGAGCCACCGTACAGTGCCAACTGCTGAGCCACCGTACAGTGCCAACTACTGAGCCACCGTACAGTGCCAACTACTGAGCCACCATACAGTGCCAACTACTGAGCCACCGTACTGTGCCAACTACTGAGCCACCGTACTGTGCCAACTACTGAGCCACCGTACTGTGCCAACTACTGAGCCACCGTACTGTGCCAACTACTGAGCCACCATACAGTGCCACCATACAGAGCCACCATACAGAGCCACCATACAGTGCCAACTACTGAGCCACCGTACAGTGCTAACTACTGAGCCACCATACAGTGCCATACAGCGTATACCGTATGTGTAACAGTCAGTGTATATATGTGGGTCCGATGACCGCAGTCTGTATATATATATGTGTAACAGTCACTGTATATATGCGTAAGGCTCTGTGCGCACTAGCCGTTTTGTGCCGTGGATTTCCTGTGGATTTGCGGCATGTTTCGCTGCAAAAAACGTTCATAACATCTCTGCAGTGAATCACCAGCAAAACCTATGGGAAAAAAATGCTGTGCACACTATGCGGATCTTGACAGCTGCATGTTTTGCTGCGGGATTCCCGCAGCTAAAACAATTGCATGAAAATTCTTTTACTCAGGTCCCTGCGGTTTCGAGGGCTTACAGACCAATCACCCGTAGACTGTGGGTCGGCAGAGGATTGATCCCCGGTATCTGGCCGGATGCTGCTCCCCATATAAAGTTTATGGGGAATAGAATCTGCCCCAAAGGAGTAGGAGCAAGCGCTTCATACTCACCGATGACCGGGCGGCAGTCACACTGCTGCCACGGCAGTGGCTTTCATCTTCCAAAGCCGGCTCATTATTCCATCTCGTATTCACTACTTCCCTGCTCACCGTTGGCTGTGATTGGTTGCAGGCAGACACACCCCAATGCTGAGTGACAGCTGTCTCAGTGCAACCAAACCAATCACAGCCGCCGGTGGGCGGGTCCATAGCGTACAGTAAACCAAAAAAATTAGCAAAAACAGCGTGCGGTCCTCCCCAATTTTTCAAACCAGCCAGGATAAAGCATCACAGCTTGGGGGCTGGTATTCTCAGGCTGGGGAGGCCCACGTTATGGGGAGGCCCCCAGCTTAAAAATATCATCCAGCAGCCACCCGTAATTGCCGCATCCATTAGATGCGACAGTGCCGGACTTTTCACGGGTCTTCCCGTTGCCGTGATGCAGTGGCAATCGAGGTAATGAAGGAGTTAATGGTAGCAGCCCATAGCGGCCAATAAGTGATAGTTTACTGATGGCAGGCGTCTATATGACACCCCCCTCATCACTAAACTGTAACTGAAAGTAAGGCTAGGTTAACACACTGCTTTTTTTTTATGCTCCTTTTTTGTGCGTTTTTTGTAGCAAAAAGCTTACAAAAAAGCACCTGTTGCAAAAAACCGCGGCAACAACGCATGATTTTTTACCGCTTTTTTTGCTGCGTTTTTGCTTACTGCGTTTTTATCATTGAACAATGCCATTAAAGATTGTTTAAAAAATAAAAAAAGATAAAAGGTCTGACATTTCCTTCTTCAATATGTTCTTCATTCTCCACTAGTGTATGCAGGAGAGCAGACAGCTGCAGAACTACAAGGCTCAGCATGCTCCATCCAGGACTGTATGCTGGAGGGACAGGCAGGGGGAGCAGAACTACAAGGCTCCGCATACTCCATCTAATAGTGTATGCAGGAGAGCAGACAGCAGCTGCAGAACTACAAGGCTCAGCATCCTCCATCCAGAACTGTATGCTGTAGTTTTTTGCCCCCCAAAAAAATGACATGGGCTTCGCCATATTTTTGTATGCTAGCCAGGTACAGCAGGCAGGTACGGGCTGCCCCCAACCCCCAGCTGCCTATTTGTACCCGGTTGTGAACCACAAATATAGCGTAGCCCTTTTTTTTAAATTATTTCATGACTTTCATGAAATAATTAAAATAAAAAAAATGACGTGGGCTTCGCCCAATTTTTGAGTCCAGCCAGGTACAACTAGGCAGCTGGGGATTGGAATATGCAGTGCAGAGTACCCAAGCTTTCTGGGCACCCACGCTGCGTATTGCAGTCCGCAGCCACCCCAGAAAATGGCGCTTTCATAGAAGAGCCATCTTCTGGCTCTGTATCCAACTCTTCCAGCTGCCCTGATGCCGGGTGGCTCGCTGGGTAATAATGGGGTTAGGGCTAGCTTTATATTATCAGCTGGCCCTAAGCCCGAAATTCATGGTGTCACGCCAATATTAGACATGGCCACCATGAATTTCTAGTAAAGATAAAATAAAACACAACACACAGAAAAATATTTTTATTAGAAATAAAACACAACACAATTAGTGACTCCATCTTTATTGAAATAAAGAACCCCCCTCCGCAGTAATCCTGGGACAAGGGTCCCGCGCCGTCCAATATCATCTGATCGGTTTGCTGGAAGGCATACCGATCAGATGTTGTGTCAGGATCAAGTATGTGAATCACATCACACATCAGCTGATTGTATAAAAGCTGTTTATACAATCAGATGATGCATCAGTGAAAAAAAAAAAAACCCTACACACTTACGTGCTGGCTCCTGTCCGATTGCTGCAGGAGCGGCCGGTGATCAGCTGATAGTTTCCTGACGGCATCAGCTAATAGCCGGGCGGTAAAAAGCCAGCATCACCGCGAGACTTGCGATCAGCTGATGCATCAGGTGACTGCATCAGGTGATCCTCCACCAGGTCCTGCATCCATCGGACGAGCCTTGGAGCCGGCACACAGCCTGAGCAGCGGTACCGTAAGAGGAGCTGGGAGCAGGCATGGCACCGGGAGTTTGCAGACAGGTGAGTATGTCTTTTTTATTTTTTTATACAGTTCACTTGATTTCCAGCTGCTTCATCTCCCGCACGGGAGCGGGCCTGCCGCCCGCACGGGAGCGGGCCTGCCGCCCGCACGGGAGCGGGCCTGCCGCCCGCACGGGAGCGGGCCTGCCGCCCGCACGGGAGCGGGCCTGCCGCCCGCACGGGAGCGGGCCTGCCGACCGCACGGGAGACTGATGACCGCACGGGAGCGGGCCTGCCGACCGCACGGGAGACTGATGACCGCACGGGAGACTGATGACCGCAGTCTGTATATATATGTATAAATGTGTTTCCACTTTACTTCCGGGTGGAGCTGTACAATTCATATACAGTCACCCAGAAAATGGCGACACATTCCTATGAAATACACCTCCTCCTCTTTTGGCTTCAGTGTAACACCCAAAAGGGGAGGAGAATACACGATTATAATAATATTGTTAGCTGATTTGGCCTTCAAAAAAAAAAAATTAGACGATACAGTCCCTTTAACCCCTTCACGACCTTGGACGGATCTATCCGTCCAGGATCATGTCCCGTTAAGCCCCGCCCCCTGCCGCGGGCAGGCGGCGTGGATCGGCACACATATCAGCTGTTTTCAACAGCTGACATGTGTGCCTGCTAGCCGCGGGTGGAATCGCTTCCACCCGCGGCCATTAACCCCTTAAATCTTGCTGAAAAAGTCTGGCAGCAAGATCTAAATGCGCGCGGCCATGTTTTTTACTTACCGCCACCCCCACCGGAAGTCACGTGTGTTATCACGTGACTATCGGTGGTTGCCATCGTAGCACAGGGTCATGTGATGACGCCTGCAGCTATGATGTTTCACTTTCGTTTTCCCTCGGCTGAGAGCAGAGGGAAAAACAAAGTGACTTAATGTGCTGTTTACAGCTGTATAGCTGTGATCAGCGATAATAGCGATCGGATTTCTGATCGCTATAGCCCCCTAGGGGGACTAGTAAAATTAAAAAAAAAATTAAAAAAATAAAAAAAAACAAAAAAAACTAAAAGTTCAAATCACCCCACTTTCCCCCCATTGAAAATTAAAGGGTTAAAAAATAAATAAATATACACATATTTGGTATCGCCGCGTTCAGAAATGCCCGATCTATCAAAATATAAAATCAATTAATCTGATTGGTAAACGGCGTAGTGGCAAAAAAATTCCAAACGCCAAAATTACGTTTTTTGGTCGCCGCAAGTTTTACGCAAAATGCAATAACAGGCGATCAAAACGTAGCATCTGCACAAAAATGGTACCATTATAAACATCAGCTTGAGACGCAAAAAATAAGCCATCACTGAGCCATAGATCCCAAAAAATAAGAACGCTACGTGTTTCGGAAAATGGCGCAAAACGTGCGCCACTTTTATTGGACAAACTTGTGAATTTTTTTGTAACCCCTTAGATACAAGTAAACCTATACATGTTTCGTGTCTACAAACTCGCACCGACCTGAGGCATCACATAGATACATCAGTTTTATCATATAGTGAACACGGTGAATAAAACATCCCAAAAACTATTGTGCGATCACACTTTTTTTGCAGTTTTTCCACACTTGGAATTTTTTTGCTGTTTTCCAGTACAATATATGGTAAAACCTATGGTTTCTTTTAAAAGTACAACTCGTCCCGCAAAAAACAAGCCCTCATATGGCAAGATTGACGGAATAATAAAAAAGTTACGGCTCTCGGAAGAAAAGGTGCAAAAAACAAAAACGCAAAAACGGAAAGTGCCCGGGGGCTGAAGGGGTTAAGAGCCTTTTGGTAGTGGCTGCAGCTTATAGGGGCCAAATCTGGTGATGGCTTATTTTTAATCTGATCTCAGTGTTTCTGAGATTTGTACTTTATCTTACTTGCACTGTTAAGTTGATTTGTTTTGCATTTATTAAAAAAACAACAAACAAACCTGAAATTCGTCAAAAATGTAAAAGAATTAGAAGTGATCAAACATTGCATTTCAATGCGCTTAAAAAAATAATAATACCGCAAAATATAGTCATTAAATAGCATTTCCCGTATTCTGCTTTAGTCTAAATGACCGAAGCAATATCTCTTTATAATCAAGTGTCTTTCAGCTACAACCATTGTGGAAACCCTCCATTTTTCCACTATCGGAGTAGCAGTTTGGTATAACCTGGCCTACAAAACATTATTTGATGGCTTAATAAAATATACGGGAGGCAAAATGAACAAAGAGGGTTGAACATCATGGTCTACTGGTTCCTGCTCTGACGTCTACTGTTAGATTGTAAACAGTTTTTGTTTACAATTTACATAACTTGCAACTTTTTTTAGCTATGTTACGCTCATGGGAGTGGACCCACTGGGCCGCAGCACTGGCTTAACCAGGAGGTGGGTAGCTAAGTAACTACCCCATCTTTACTAGAGCCTCTGATGGCGAGGCTAGGCTTGTGCTGGAAGGTAGCCACTTGGTGCTACTCCAGGGAGTCACGGGACGGCGACAGCTGTCCTCATGGGTCGGAGTTTGGATATACTGACAGGCACTGCAGGTCTAGCAAGCACAACTGGTATAGATAGATGCAGCAGGTCTGCTAAGCACATCGGATACTAGGATGCAGACACGTGTTCTAACCCACAATGTAACACTCAGGAAACAGACCTTACAACTAGCAACACGTCTCTAAGGATAGACCATGTTGCCCTGGCACCTCCCATAGGGGGAGGATGCCTTAAATACCCTGTGCTTCTCAGCTATAGGTTGAGAGACACTGCCTGGTTAGGCCTTTTAAGAATAGGTGCTCGTGCCCTAAGCACTCTCCCAAGAGTTCTGCATGGTGTGTGCAGGCCCTGGGAGATGGCAGCAGTGACCAGGGTCACGGAAGTCACCACTGAGTGACGGGGAGGGTAAGTGTGCTGGAGTCTTCAGCAGGGAAAGGGTGCAGGACCGTGTGAAGATGCCGGTAAATGTATTACAAGTTATTTTTATCAATGATATCCTTAAATTTGTATATTTTACAAATATTTTTTATTCTTGGCAGATGACTGTACCAGTAGAACAGAGGCACAACTGATATCTTCAATTTTTCAATCACATGACCTTGATATCACACAAGATATAATTGAAGTGAATGCCATTAATCCAGATATACCATCATCCCTTCACTGCAAAGATCTATCATCAGTTTCTTTTAAACAAGTCCTACCTTCTGATTCATCACAGACTATTAAGAAAAATAAATGTAACAAAAGAGGCATTAAAAATCAAAGTGCTCTTACAGCAAAGAAGCAGTTTTCAACTTCAGAATATCGAAAAATCCATAAAAAAATTAACACAGGGGAGAGAAGATTTTCTTCAGAGTCTGTTAGTGACCAGAAAACGCATACAGAGGAGAAGCCTTTTTCATGTTCAGAATGTGGGAAATGTTTTACCCGTAAATCAACACGTTTTGAACATCAGAGAACTCACACAGGGGAGAAGCCTTTTTCATGTTCAGAATGTGGAAGATGTTTTGCCCGTAAATCAAATGTCGTTGCACATCAGAGAATTCACACAGGGGAAAAGCGTTTTTCATGTTCAGAATGTGGGATATGTTTTGCATATAAATCACAACTAGTTACACATCAAAGGTCTCACACAGAGCAGAAGCCATATTCATGTTTAGAATGTGGGAAATGTTTTAATCAAAAATCACATCTTGTTAGACATCAGATAACTCACACAGGGGAGAAGCCTTTTTCATGTTCAGAATGTGGGAGCTGTTTTGCACTTAAATCATATCTGGTTACACATCAAAGATCTCACACAGGGGAGAAGCCTTTTTCATGTTCAGAATGTGGGAAATGCTTTAGTCAAAAATCGTGTCTTGTTACACATCAGATAACACACACAGGGGAGAAGCCTTTTTCATGTTCAGAATGTGGGAGATGTTTTGCACTTAAATCAAATCTTGTTATACATTATAGAACTCACACAGGGCAGAAGCCTTTTTCATGTTCAGAATGTGGGAAATGTTTTGCACTTAAATCATATCTGGTTACACATCAAAGATCTCATACAGGGGAGAAGCCTTTTTCATGTTCAGAATGTGGGAAATGCTTTAGTCAAAAATCGTGTCTTGTTACACATCAGATAACACACACAGGGGAGAAGCCTTTTTCATGTTCAGAATGTGGGAGATGTTTTGCACTTAAATCAAATCTTGTTATACATTATAGAACTCACACAGGGCAGAAGCCTTTTTCATGTTCAGACTGTGGGAAATGTTTTGCACAAATATGCCATCTTTTTCAACATCACAAAACTCACAAGGGTAGAAGCCATTATCACACCTAAAAGGTGAAAAATGTTTTACTCAAATTATAATTTATTGACCACTAAGAAAAATTCACATGGGGAGAAAATATAGATTTGACAAATTGAAAAAGAAAACACAAAAGAAACAGTCAAGAGTAAAGGCAAGTAAGTAAAGAAGAAAGGGAAAGCACGTTAGAAGTTACATTAGAATTCTAATATATACAGTTACTAATAGACGTCTGTTTTCTAAAAATCAAATAAAAAACAATATTCCATGTGTATCAAACATTTCACATTGTTATCTAATATATAAAGCTGAATGTATGTATGTATGTATGTATGTATGTGTTTATGTCCGGGATTGGCATCTAAACCATCGCAGCTACAGCCACAAAATTTTGCACACTCGCACTTCTGGACCCCGAGAGTGTCATAGGCTATGTTTTGAGGGGAAATTTTAACCCCGCTCTTTACAATTATTCACCAAAAAACCTGCCTCCATTAAAGCGAATGGAGCTGGGAGCCAAAGTGCAGCCAGAACTTCAGAAGAATGCGCAGCCACGCCCTTATATGGAATGTTGGCATGTCACAATGCAGCCAGGGTAAGAGGCAGACACAGACAGGGAAAGAGTAAGAAACAGACATAGACAAGGGAAGAGACAGACACAAAGAGACAGACTGACAGGGAAAGAGAGAGAGGTTAAGAGACAGACACAGACAGGTAAAGAGACAGACACAGGGAAACAGACAGGGAAAGAGAGGGAAAGAGACAGAGGGAAAGAGACAGACCGGTAAAGAGAGGGAAAGAGACATACAAAAAGACACACAGGGAAAAAGACAGACAGGGAAAGAGACAGAGGGAAAAAGACAGACAAAGAGATAGAGAGAGAGATATATACAGAGGGAGAGACAGACAGAGAATGGGAGAGAAACAGAGAGACAGTTACTATCCCGGGCAGCGCCGGGTGCTATGTTGTGAGGCGAAATTTTAACCCCGCGCGTTCCAATTTACCAATCAATTTTGCCCCTATCTACATAATGGGGAAAAAGTGAAACAAAAAGTGTTGGGGGCAAAATGATAGCTGCCAGATGTGACCAAGGGGGACTTAAAGAATGAGAGCGATGGCGCCAAAGAGTATATACCGTACAGTTGCTAAGGTGGGGCCCCGACATGGGATACTCACCACACTCGGGGATATGAACACACACACAAAATGCACCACACACTACCACGTGCTTGAACACATATACCACCCTCAGCACACATTTCACCACACATACACCAACCTCACCACATAATCACCCTAAACACAAAGTCTGGTATATATACCACCCTCAGCACACATTTCACCACACATACACCAACCTCACCACATAATCACCCTAAACACACACAAGTCTGGTACATATACCACCCTCAGCACACATTTCACCACACATACACCAACCTCACCACATAAACGCACTAAACACACACAAGTCTGGTATTATCCTTCAAAAATAAAAATCTGAATAATAAGCAGCCAAACTACAAGAACAACAAATGTACCATATAGGAAATACAGCAGCTGTCAGTCACATGACCTGTCTATTATGTGTGAGCTAATATATACTGTCAGGGGGGGAAGGCTTACTGTTGCCTGGAGATTTAAAAGGCTGCCAATAGCAACCAATCACAGCTTAGCTTCTATTTTGCTACAGGTAATTAATCTGAGCTTTGATTGGTTAATATAGGCAACAATTTAATAATTACATTTCTATCTATTTGTTTTGTGGTTTTTGTGTGCAGAATACATTTTTGTTAATACATTCTATTTTGTTAACAGCAGTTATTAACCCGGGCGAAGCCGAGTAGTACAGCTAGTAACCTCATAAAGTGACACTGGTCAGAATTGCAAGAAAAGGCCGGTCACAAAGGTGAAAACAGGCTGAGGGTGAAGGGGTTAAAATCATAGAAAATGTCATCAAGGACCTTGTGTGGTGAAATAAACAGCCGAGGAAAGGAAGGAAAACAACGAGGAGGTCATATTATCTAAAAAGAACAAAAACAAAAAAGGCCAAGAGAATAGGCTTAAATTGTTACATCAGGCCTTACAGAGGAATAATGGATATACTTTTGGAAAAATTAGCAAACACTTAAAGGTTTGTTAGTGAGAAATTGTAGTAATAAGAGTATTGTATCCAAGATATATAATGCCATAATGAGGGAACAGGTTGGGCGACCTCTGCTCCAGCAAAAAGGAAATGGAGGAATCAGAAATGAAGAACATTAGTTTAGATACTCAGACTTTATTGGGGAAAAAATGTTTTGGGTGTCAGGTTATTGGGACAATTTAGTAAGTACGAGGGGCTGCTGATAAGTCTTTGGCTTTTCCCAGAAAGAAACGAGATAGGATGATGAACTTTACATTCATTCCACACACTCTCCACTGATGATAACACACTTCTTACATCAGTATTCCAAGTTCTGTAAGCCTAGCAGAAAGAAGAATTTCGGTTGTGCCTCAAACCAAGCGTCCGTAGCAGCCATGGCATCAGAAATGGTGTGAAATTTGGTCCCTTGAGGTATTTCTTCAAGTTTGGAAACAGATGATATTCGGAGGAAGCTAGATCTGGTGAATAAGGTGGGTGGTCAACCAGCTAGAAGTCCAGCTCTGCCAGTTTTGCCGTGGTCACTTGTGCAGTGTGAGCGGAGGCGGTGTCTTGCAGGAACAAGATTCCTTTGGATAGTTTGCCGCGCCTTTGGCCTTCAGAGCTGCCTTAAAAATTCAAAAACTGAAAAAATGTAAAGTATTAATGTTTTAATGTGTTGTTTAAAGAGTATTATTTGTTTTTAATTGAGCAAAATATATATAATTAAAAAGTTTGATATTTTCCACTCTTAAACACTAGGGGGAGCAGCTGCTGAAATCCTACAGCAATCCCACTGTAGAAATATCTCACATTACAGCTGCAGTAAAGTGGACGGAGTCTGCTCTCCTTTGTGTTATGTCACCTCCCCCTCCCAACCTGGGGGTTTCCAAAAGGATAAGAGAACGAAATTTAGGATCACAGTGCGGAGCCATTTTGCTTGTGACAAGAAATGTCTAAAGTGTCACCAAGGACAGCATTAGATACACAGCTCAGCAGATAGTATCACACAGGATAGGATTAGACACAGTAACTCAGCAGACAGTATCACACAGGAGCGAATTAGATACACAGCTCAGCAGACAGTACCACACAGGACAGGATTAGATACACAGCTCAGCAGACAGTATCACACAGGAGAGGATTAGATACACAGCTCAGCAGACAGTATCACACAGGATAGGTTTAGATACAGCAACTCAGCAGAAAGTATCACATAGGAGAGGATTAGATAGACAGCAGCAGGGGAGGGCGCCGGTAATCACGCACTGCTTTGCATGCACGCCAGCAGCGGCTGCAGCAAGGAGAGCAGGGGTGAGCGGGGGGGTGTCATTGGAGACTGTAGCAGCGGCAGTGGGGGGAGGGGCGCCGTTACTCGCATGCTCTGCATACACGCACAGAAACAAACACACAGCTCTGCTGCATGCACGCCGGCGGCAGGGAGAGATTGGGGCTTGGTAAAGCGGGGGAAGGGGGTGTCATTGAAGGCAGTAATCCACCGCTGTACGCCCGCTCCTCCACCGCTGCACGCCGCTCCAGCTGTCAGTAAAGGCACTGTTCTAGGACCTGTTAGGATGGTACTGCTTGCTCTTTCAGATTCTAGCTATAGGGGAAAAATGCAGCCCAGCCCAAAGCATGGGCTATGGAAAAATGGCGGCTGAACACACCCACGGCTGTGAATTGGGCAGCCCACATATGCGTTACCATTTCACAGCGGGACAGTTGTAATAGAACTAATGGGGTCGGAATCCGACCACTTTCGCCTATGTCCATGAGGTGCTGTAAATCGAGCCTGCACTGTTGTGCTAGAACTTGGAATGTAAAATGGCAGCCCCCATTGCCAGCTATCCAGGATTATAAAAACTGAAAGACATCTTTATATTAAGCAAGATAACATTATAACTGCATGTTATCTTACAAGTAATCATTGTTTGGATTATATAAATCCTCGACACCTTACCTTTAAATTGATCCAAAAGTTCAATGTAATACCTTAGATCAGACATGGCGAACCTTTTACAGGCCGAGTGCCCAAACTGTAGCCCTAAAACCATTATTTTTCCCGAAGTGCCAACCAATCCTAATATGTAAATAGTTGATTTTAACCTTACCTTTGCCGTCTTCTCTTCTCTTCAGCAGGTGGCATCACGCTCATGCATGCTTACCACACATTGAAGCTGAGCCCCTGCCCTTTCCAGACACAGCAGTTGGATTGATCTTTCTGGAAAAAATTGCAGCATATTAGACAGAGATTTTAGCCTGGAATGCAATCAGATGTCACCCTGTAATCCACAGCTACATTTCAAAGTCTGAACATCTTGAAATCCCATAAAGACGTACGAGTTGCTCCCCTCCCCTTTCATTGTGTAGTTCTTTCCCCCTTCCTGGTAAACATGTCCCCCATCCTGATATCTATTTCCTACATTTATATATAAATGTTATATTTGAGTATAGATGTGTGTGTATATATATATATATATATATATATATATATATATAGATGTATATTTGTCCACATCATGGCCCCATCCTGGTAAATGTACCCCATTCCTGGTAAATGTCCTCCACTCTGATAAATGTACCCCATCCTGGTAAATGTACCCCATCCCAGCATATTCCCCATTCCTGGTAAATGTACCCCATCCTGGTAAATGTACCCCATCATTGTAAATGTATCCCATCATTGTAAATGTATCCCATCCTGGCATGTTCCCCCATCCTGGTAAATGTACCTCATCCAGGCATATTCCCTTATCCTGGTAAATGTACCCCATCCTGATAAATGTCACCCTTCCTGCTAAATGTTCCCCATCCTGGCATTTTTCCTCATCCTGGCATGTTCATGTACCCCCATCCTGGCATGTTTCCCCCCATTCTGGTAAATGTATCCCCTCCTCCTGGTAAATGTATCCCCCATACTGGTAAATGTACCCCTTCCTGGCATGTTTCCCTTCCTGCTAAATGTACCCCATCCTGGCATGTTTCCCCCATCCTTGCAGTCATGTTTCCCCCCCATCCTTGCAGTCATGTTTCCCCCCATCCTTGCAGTCATGTTTCCTCCCATCCTTGCAGTCATGTTTCCCCCCATCCTTGCAGTCATGTTTCCCCCCATCCTTGCAGTCATGTTTACCCCCATCCTTGCAGTCATGTTTCCCCCCATCCTTGCAGTCATGTTTTCCCCCATCCTTGCAGTCATGTTTACCCCCATCTTTGCATGTTTCTCTCCCTCTTTGCACGTTTCCCCCATCCTTTCAGCCATGTTTGCCCCGTGCTCTCCATGTTTTCCCCGTGCTCTGTATGCCCCGTACTCTCCATGTTTGCCCCGTGCTCTGTATGCCCTATGCTCTCCATGTTTGCCCCGTGCTCTCCATGTTTGCCTCGTGCTCTCCATGTTTGCCCCGTGCTCTCCATGTTTGCCCCGTGCTCTCCATGTATATGCCCCGTGCTCTCCATGTTTGCCCCGTGCTCTGTTTGTATATGCCCCGTGCTGGCTCTGTCCCCCACACCTTGGCACAGCCACGCACACAGCTTAAAAATAAGAAAAACTCACCTTCTAGCCCCCACTCCTCCGCTGCTGCATCCTCAGTCACTTCAGTTCCCGCGCAAGCACAAGACGCCGGCGCCGCCTACTGACGCTCCTCCATCTCCTAGGCAACAGGCCTGCAGCCCAGGAGAGGAGGCGTGTCAGAGCGAGGAGAAATGTCTCCTCTGCTAACACCACTTTGAACTGCTGGCGCGATTACACCGACAGTACAAAGTGGCTCAGTGTGGCGACAGTGCGCGTGCCAGCACAAAGGGCTCTGCGTGCCCAGTCTGGCACGCGTGCCATAGGTTCGCCATCACTGCCACTAGCAGCACACCCTCTTTATCCCAGAACACAGACGCCATCACCTTAGTTTCTGATTTTTGCCCCTTGAACTTCTTTGGACGGGGAGAATACCTGTGACTCTACTCTTTTGATTGCTGCTTGTTTTCAGGGTCATATAAATAAATCCAGGTCTCATCCATAGGAAACAGTCAATCAAGGAAGTTCTTATCAGTCCGGAAACGCTGACAAATGGACCGGGAAGTTTTCATTTTCATGCTTCTCTGATCTGTTGTCAAACATTTGGGTCCCACTTTGCTGATAGCATGCATTATGGGGATTTCCCATGAACATGTTTGTCTCATTATCCATGAACATTTGGACATGAGGAAGCTATTACTTTAGTTGAAATTTGTTGATTCTCCAGTATGAGGTTGTGCACAGCATTGATGATCTCCGGAACACCAACCAGTCTTTGTCGTCCAGGACGTTCCTCATCATTGGTGCTGAAGTGGCCAGTTTTAAATTTGGCAACCCAGCTCGTAACTGTGGAATATGAAGGGCATTGATCCCCAATGTCTGCGACATATCACCATGAATGTCCTTGGCGGACTTTCCTTGCAGAAACAGGAAATTTATCCCTCCTCTGCTCTCAGTTGCTGTGAATATCGCATTAGACTCCGCCATGTTGTTTTACCGCGTGTGTAGAACACTGTTGCCATAAGCAACAAACACAAAATTTTGAAAACATATATTAGACATGTGATGTAACATTCATTACCATAGAAACAAAAAAAAATCACAAAGTCAAAGACTTATCAGCAGCCCTTCGCATTTACAATTAAAGTCCCCTTAGAACCTATAATATGTGTATTGGGGAATAGAGAAAGGAGTCAGTTCCCAATGATGAGGAAAAAACTACTAAACTTAGTGGAAAGTGATTATAAAAACTCGATCACATCAGATGTTCCCACAAAGAAGGAATGGATCGTAGCTGGAAATAGTAATGTGTAATATGAGCATGGTTATTATTGTAGTATAGAGAAGTTGCAGACATTGTTCAGACATGGAGATTGTGCGCTGAAAGTAACTGTAATGAATGGCAGATCGCTGAGATTGGGAGTTAGAAGAAGAGAGAGGAGGAATGTTGGGTATTTTGGGGGGAGGGTTGTAATACTCTTGTCCATACAGTGAATATATAAATATATAATAATAATTTTATTCATTGATATAGCGCTATTAATTCCATAGCACTTTACATACATTGGCAACACTGTCCCCATTGGGGCTCACAATCTAGAGTCCCTATCCGTATGTCTTTGGAGTGTGGGAGGAAACCCGTGGAAACCCACGCATACAAACTCCTTACAGATGGTGTCCTTGGTGGGATTTGAACCCAAGACCCCAGCGCTGCAAGACTGAAGTGCTAACCACTGAGCCACCGTGCCGCCCTATATATAACAATGTGAAATGTTTGGTGCTTTTTATTAGATTTTTAGAAAAGACGTCTATTAGTAATTGTATTATATATATATATATATATATATATATATAGATGTATATATATATAATTATCTTTTGTGTTTTCTTGTTCAATTTATCAAATATATATTTTCTGCCCATGTGAATTTTTCTTAGTGGTCGATAAATTATAATTTGAGTAAAACATTTCTCACCTTCTAGGTATGATAATGGCTTCTACCCTGGTGATTTTTGTGATGTTTAAAAAGATTGCATTTTTGTGCAAAACATTTCCCACATTCTGAACATGAAAAAGGCTTCTCCCCTGTGTGAGTTCTCTGATGTTTAACACGACACGATCTTTGTCGAAAACATTTCCCACATTCTGAACATGAATATGGCTTCTGTCCTGTGTGAGATCTTTGATGTGTAACTAGATGTGATTTATGTGCAAAACATCTTCCACATTCTGAACATGAAAAAGGCTTCTGTCCTGTGTGAGATCTTTGATGTGTAACTAGATGTGATTTATGTGCAAAACATCTTCCACATTCTGAACATGAAAAAGGCTTCTCCCCTGTGTGAGTTCTCTGATGTTCAAAACATGTTGATTTACGTGTAAAACATTTCTTACATTCTGAACATGAAAAAGGCTTCTCCTCTGTATGTGTTTTCTGGTAACTAACAGACTCTGAAGAAAATCTTGTCTCCCGTGTGTTACATTTTTTATGGATTTTTCGATTTTCTGAAGTTGAAAACTGCTTCTTTGTTGTAAGAACATTTTGATTTTTAATGCCTCTTTTGTGACATTTATTTTTTTAATAGCCTGTGATGAATCAGAAGGTAGGACTTGTTTAAAAGAAACTGATGATAGATCTTTGCTGTGAAGGAATAATGGTATATCTGGAATAGTAGCATTCACTTCAGTTATATCTTGGGTGATATCAAGGTCATGTGATTGAAAAATTGAAGATGTCAGTTGTGCCTCTGTTCTCCTGGTACAGTGATCTGCCAAGAATAAAGAATATTTGTAATATATATAGAAATTTAAGGATATCATTGATAAAATAGCTTGTAACACATTTACCGGCGTCCCCTCACGGTCCTGCACCCTTTCCCTGCTGGGGACTCCAGCACACTTACCCTCCTGGTCACTCAGTGGTGACTTCTTTGACCCTGGTCACTGCTGCCATCTCCCAGGGCCTGCACACACCATGCAGAACTCTTGGGAGAATGCTTAGGGCGCGAGCACCTATTCTGATAAGGCCAACGTGCCCTAACCAGGCAGTGTCTCTCAACCTATGGCTGAGAGGCACTGGGTATTAAAGGCATCCTCCCCCTATGGAGGTGCCAGGGCAACATGGTCTATCCTTAGAGACGTGTTGCTAGTTCTCAGGTCTGTTTCCTGAGTGTTATGTTGTGGGTGTGAATATGTGTCTGTATCCTAGTATCTCATGTGCTTAGCAGACCTGCTGCATCTGTCTATACCAGTTGTGCTTGCGAGACCTGCAGTGCCTGTCAGTATATCCAAACTCCGACCCATGAGGACAGCTGTCGCCGTCCCGTGACTCCCTGGAGTTGCACCAAGTGGCTACCTTCCAGCACAAGCCTAGCCTCGCCATCAGAGGCTCTAATAAAGATGAGGTATTTACTTAGCTACGCCCCTCCTGGTTAAGCCAGTGCTGCGGCCCAGTGGGTCCACTCCTGCAAGCGAGACATAGTTAAAAAAACCTGCAAGTTATGTAAATTGTAAACAAAAAGTGTTTACAATCTAACAGTAGACCTCAGAGCAGGAACCAGTAGACCATGATGTTCAACCCTCTTTGTTCATTTTGCCTCCCGTATATTTTATTAAGCCATCAAATAATGTTGTGTAGGCCAGGTTATACCAAACTGCTACTCCGATAGTGGAAAAATGGAGGGTTTCCACAATGGTTGTAGCTGAAAGACTCTTGATTATAAAGAGATATGGCTTCGGTCATTTAGACTAAAGCAGAATACGGTAAATGCTATTTAATGATTATATTTTGCGGCATTACTATTTGTTTTAAGTGCAAATGTGGCGCCCTGGACTAGCCAGGTCGTCACAGGTACTGCAACACACACACCCCCACCCCGAGACAGGCATATCAGCCAGACACAAAATCCTTGTTGCCTCCCTCCAGGGGCTGATGTCCATACCAGGTGGGGTGGAGCCAGGCGGTTGGCCCCACCCACTGAGGAGTTCACAGTCCTGGAGGCGGGAAAAGGAAGTGAGAGCAGATCAGTTAGGGAAGTGCAAGTGTGAAGAGTGAAGTAGTAGTAGAGGAGTAAACTGACCGTGTCCGGGTGTGTTGCCCTGGCACTAAGAGCAAGGTTGGCAGACGGTGGTGGCCGTCTGCAGGAGAGGCGAATCAACGCGGAACCGTAGGACCGGGGTTGGGCGGTGGCCCGCCGGTACCGAACCGGGGAGCGAAGTGAAGCCAGCACACACAGGCAGTGCCTGCGGACCCCAACCAGGCTTGGAGTCAAATCCGTCAGTGACCGGAACCCCAGGGGTTTCCTAGCAGTCAAGTCCTGATAGAAGGCAACCGTCCAACCAGCAGAAGGAAATACAGCTACCTCCACAGCTAGAGTTCCAAGGGCCAGAGCCTGCGGGCAAAAGGGCTCCTCCGGCACATATATACGCTGGGGAGCGGGCTACCGGTGGGAAGCCATCGGAGCCGAACACACACAAAGGTGCAGGGAAAGGTAGCCACCACCAACCGTCCGGGAGAAGCCACAGCAGCCGGCTGCGGGACCCGTCTATCCAGCCGTTTGGTTTACCAGAGACTTTGCGTACATTTGTGGCTGAGTGAGTACAACCGTGCCATCCGGCACCGCGCTGCGCAGTCCAGGCGACCCTGCACCTTGCCAACCCTGCCTCCCCATCACCTCACCGGGCCCCGGGACCACCAACCCCTACCCACGGAGGGGGGAAACAACATCCCAGCTGCTCCCTACCATCGCTCCCGGGACCCCCGTCACCAGCAGCAGTGGTGCCCACCTTCACCACGACCCGTGGGTGGCGTCACGGACTAAATCCCCAAACCAAACTACCCCTTTCACTCACGGGCGAGGAGCGCCGCTTGAGTCCCCGGATCCGGGCCACCGCTCGAGCCACTGAGCAGCAGCAGCGCCGGACCTGAGCGTTAGCGCCCGCGACAACTTAGCGTCACGAACAGGATCTTACCGTTCTACCGGCTGGTAGAAGTGCGCCTTGTGTTCCCTCGCCGGCGGTGTCCCGCCGAAAAATTTCAGAATCCGAAATCTTGGGCGCGAAGATTTTCCCACTCGAGCGGCTTCTCGAGCAGTGGAGGCGCGAAAGCCGAAGCCCCACCCCTGAAGAGGAGGTGCCGAGAAAAGACCAAGGGGGGATGGATGGCGTCCGGCCGCATGTAAACCGAGGCCATAAAAGCAGGGACGCCAGGACTCTGCCGCCATTTGGTTCCTGGAAGATACCGCTGCCAGCATGCACTGTCCGTCCGGTAGCCCCGCAGTCCCCGAGCCCGCGCCCGGCATCGTAGCGTGGGTGGAGGTCCGGACCGTCCAACTGAGCAGCCGTCTGCAGGTGCAAGTGCAGCTCCTCCTGGAGGAGTGGGAGGCCGACATGGCGGATGTGGTGGCGGCCATACGGAGACGCGAGGTGGAGGAAGACTTGGAGGATCGGGTAAGCGACCCCCGCCCCTGTGTCCCTACAGGATCGGTCGCTGCGGCTGAGGGGCCCGGTCTGCGCCCGCTCACCCTGCTTCCTCCCCCGCTACCCGTGTTGGCTGCTGCCGCCCGCCACTAGGCCCGCTACCCCTACAACCGGTAGCGGAACCCTGCCCGTCCGCCAAAGCGGACCAGCCTGCAGAAGACGTCCGCAGATGACCCGAACCCTTGGAAGCTCCCGAGGGCAGCGTCCGTCTGCGAAGACACACCGGTGGCACCGGAAGTGACCGCACCCAGTACCGTCCCGGCTCCGGTGATCCGTCCCGTCCAGGAGGAGGCGGAGGCTCAGCAGGTGAGGACCCCTGTACCCATATCCCACGCCTCGGCTGAGGCTGCGCCGGGTCGTCGCTGTGAGGCAGCACCCCAGGCCATAACACCGCGGGACCTTCCACAGAGGGCGCCAGTAGTGGGCAGTGTGAAGGAGGTCCTGCGGGGCCCGACCCGCGCGCAGGGGCAGGCAGACGCCCCTTACTGGGACAGGGAGCCGAGCCAGCTGGGACGGGAAATCACGGAGAGGGAGAAGCGGAAGGCTGAGATGATAGCCCGCACGATCCAGGAGAAGGAAAACCTCCGCAGAGCCACTTTCCGGGTACAGGGCCCGATATACGAGGGTCAGGTGCGAAGATTCGACCCCCGCCGGGGGTATGGATTTATTTTCGAGCCGGGCCTGGAGGCCGAGGTGTTTGTGGCCCGACGGGATGTCAATGCCCATCTACCAGAGGGCCACCCGGGCCGTAACTTGCTCCCAGGCGATCTAGTGACATACACGCGGCACTGTGGAGAGAGGGGCTGGTATGCCCTTGATGCCAAGCTGAGAGGAGGCCAGGAGGCCCAAGAACCGGCCCAGTCCCCTCCTCCGTCCTGCAGTGTGGACTTGAAGTAAGGCAGCGGTCCCTCCGTTGCACCGTTGTCCCCGTTGGGACCATCAGTACCGTTACCCTGTTGAAATGAATGAATCAAACCGAGTAAATAACCTGATTGACACCGTGATTGACCCGGCCGTTGCCGGCAAGTTGTCCCCGCAGGGACCCTTTGTTTCCGTTGGCATGAGGAACTCTTCATGGACATGCCTGAGAACTTGCAGGGCACCCACGAACTGGTGGGATTGTAAATAAGTTGGGAGCATGTTTTCCGTTGCCGCCTCCGGAGAGGCAGATTTGGAGGATGGGCCTGGAGGAAAGTGTTGGCCCAGTTCCGCCACTACCGCAACCGGTGGAGATCCTCCGGGGGTCAGGGGTCCCCCATGGACGTGGGGTCCCCTGAAGTGACAGCCGGGTGCGAGTCACCGTACCCGTTCCCGCTCAGGCAGCCTGGATCTGGACTGGGGTCAAGGGGTGCTGCCCACTTCTTAGGGGCAGCATCAGGGCTAGGTTGCTTGCGTGGGAGAGCGGAAGCCGTCCGTCCGTTGTTATTAAAAATGTATATATGTGTGTTTTGCAACGTTTAAGTGACATGCCTCCCGTAAGGGAAGATTTGAAATGCATACTGTTGTTCTTTATATCTTTACAGTTAAAAAGAAAAATAAAACCGGTGATGGACGGGCAGCCCGCGGACGGTCTGCATTTAACCAAGGGGGAATGTGGCGCACTGGACTACCCAGGTCGTCACAGGTACTGCAACACACGCACCCCCACCCCGAGATAGGCACATCAGCCAGACACAAAATCCTTGTTGCCGCCTTCCAGGGGCTGATGTCCACACCAGGTGGGGTGGAGCCAGGCGGTTGGCCCCACCCACTGAGGAGTTCACAGTCCTGGAGGCGGGAAAAGGAAGTGAGAGCAGATTAGTTAGGGACGTGCAAGTGTGAGGAGTGAAGTAGTAGTAGAGGAGTAAACTGACCGTGTCCGGGTGTGTGGCCCGGGCACTAAGAGCAAGGTTGGCAGACGGTGATGGCCGTCTGCAGGAGAGGCGAATCAACGCGGAACCGTAGGACCGGGGTCGGGCGGTGGCCCGCCGGTACCGAACCGGGGAGCGAAGTGAAGCCAGCACACACAGGCAGGGCCTGCAGACCCCAACCAGGCTTGGAGTCAAATCCGTCAGTGACCGGAACCCCAGTGGTTTCCTAGCAGTCAAGTCCCGATAGAAGGCAACCGTCCAACCAGCAGAAGGAAATACAGCTACCGCCACAGCTAGAGTTCCAAGGGCCAGAGCCTGCGGGCAAAAGGGCTCCTCCGGCACATATATACGCTGGGGAGCGGGCTACCGGCGGGAAGCCATCGGAGCCGAACACACACAAAGGTGCAGGGAAAGGCAGCCACCACCAACCGTCCGGGAGAAGCCACGGCAGCCGGCTGCGGGACCCGTCCATCCAGCCGTTTGGTTTACCAGAGACTTTGCGTACATTTGTGGCTGAGTGAGTACAACCGTGCCATCCGGCACCGCGCTGCGCAGTCCAGGCGACCCTGCACCTTGCCAACCCTGCCTCCCCGTCACCTTACCGGGCCCCGGGACCACCAACCCCTACCCACGGAGGAAGGAAACAACATCCCAGCTGCTCCCTACCATCGCTCCCGGGACCCCCGTCACCAGCAGCGGTGGTGCCCACCTTCACCACGACCCGTGGGTGGCGTCACGGACTAAATCCCCAAACCAAACTACCCCTTTCACTCACAGGCGAGGAGCGCCACTCGAGTCCCCGGATCCGGCGCACCGCTCGAGCCACCGAGCAGCCGCAGCAGCAGCGCCGGACCCGAGCGTTAGCGAGCGCAGCGCCCCGCCGCCCGCGACACATTGAAATTCAATGTTTGATCACTTCTAATTCTTATAGATTTTTGGCGAATTTCAGTGCGGTGCCTGTGCAGGCAGGCGTACTTTGATCTGCCCTGCTGTAGTATTGTAGTGCGCATATGTGGGTGATGTTTAACCTTTCCTCGCGCCTGTGCATTACATTACTTTGATCTGCCCTCAGCAGGGTGCGCCTGCGCAAGACTGCAATGCCAGCCTGTGTTGATGACATAGGACGTATCATCCCTATCAAGAAAGACGCCCATCGCAGCAGAGAGAAAGCACTGGACCGTACAGCGGCCCTCATTAACACTTATTGGACCGGACCGCCCCCTAGATGAGTATAATAAAGGTGTTTTTTTATGTTATACAGAGCGGCCTGGGCTCTTATATACAGTATTCTAGAATACTGTATATAAAAGCTCACTGTTGGTGGCCGCAGCTTATAGGGGGCAAATCTGGTGACAGGTTCCCTTTAAGCATTACAAAGGTGTTATCATGTAAAGTGACAGATGTCAGATTGGAGAAATGGGGCCTGGATAGGAGCAGAAAACTGGCTGCAGTGGAAAGCCATGAAATAAGAGCGGCTTTGGTACTAACTACTATAGAGAAACTGTGACTATAGACAATAACACATCTACTAAAATGACCGCCCTCCACCCCGACAGCCTTCACCGTCACTGATTTAGTAACTAGAGGTGACACATCTGGAGTAATTACAGTTTGTGGCTCGGGGGCTCTCGGCAATCCAAACTATTGTAGGGGCCAATATCTTATGTCAGATGAGTTTCTTGATGAAATGTTGGACAATTACTTTCTGCCTCTCGGACTCCACAATGGACGGTTCCAGTACAAGTTCTTATATAATGGAGATTTGTACAATTCAGAGAAAATATCTTTCAGGCTTTTGAAGGTAAAAATATCAGAACTTTGTGGTAATTACTTTCCTTTTTTCTCTAATTACATTTTGGAAATCCTGTGGGTGGGCTGCCCGGCCTCCATGTACCCACTGTGGGGTAATCCTAACCTCCCTCATATGTTACAGTTACCCTGTGCCCAACTTTGGATATAAACGCCCCTATCAGCACATTCATCAGAAGGGAGAGAAGGAAGATCCATCAATAAGATGCTGAGATTCTAGGAAGATGGATCCATTGCTCTCAGTGGGAGAAACAATAAGAATCTTGTAGTTATAGTTAGTGATGAGCGAACCTGTGGCCCCCCAAAAAATAGGTTTGGCAGCAGCACTTGACCGCGAACAATGAACCCCATACAAGTCAATGGAGACCCTAAGTTCTGGGCTGTAAAATCAAAATGGTCATAGCAAAGGGCTCGGGGGCTGCAAAAACAACCTAAATGGCAGTAAGAGCAGGACAATTGCCCTGCAAACAAATGTGGATAGGTAAATTAGTGAAAGGGCAGGGGGAAAGAATTGGACTTTTGAAGATCCTAAGTTGGCTTTAAATTACCTTCTTCAGGAAAATGGAGCTTCGCCAGCAGTCAACACAGACACTTAAATCGGAGACGTCACTGTGCTACAGTTCTGATGTTCATTCTGTTTTTCCTTTTTTTTTCAGTGTCAGGACTGCCAGAGAGGCAGGTGACATTGCCATTAGATTAAGGTTTTTGTTTAGATGGGAAGGGGTTAGGGGGCTCTGCGTGCGTACCTTTAGTTTAGCTCTCATATGGGTTGTCGCGTTTACTCGCTGGGATGGACGTGGGAACCCAAATAGGTTGTTTATAATTTTACAATTAATTCCTCCTTCTGGAATAGGATAAATGACTAACACAGAGAGCACAAATGTGTCCACGATTAAATCGCTGTATTGGTGCTCCTGGAATGTTAACGGGTTAAACTCTCCTATTAAGAGGAAAAAAGTTTTAAATTATCTACATCGTTTAAATTGCCATATTGTCTTCTTACAGGAAACACACTGGATGAAGGGCAATCACCCATTTCTTCACAGCAGAAAATATGCCGTATGCGCAGAAGCGTCATTTACGAGAAAACAAAGAGGGGTAGCTATATTGATCAATAAGCATATTAGTCATGAAGTTCTGGAGGTTTCAGAGGACCCTATGGGGAGATTATTATTGGTGAAAGTGAAGATAGAGGGCACTATCTATAACTTATAACAAACATATATGCACCAAATATTCCTGATCCACAGTTCAGAGCCAGATTGATCGAAAGTATCACAGGTTGGGATATGACTAATTTAATTGTAGGCGGAGATTTCAATGAGGCTCATGATGGAATTTTAGACAGGTCAAGTCCCCAGCCATCTCCTCTATTGGCGCTCCATAGTGGTTTGCAATATCTCGTCAATCAATTGGGACTAATAGACACATGACGCATGCAGCACCCAATAGATAAAGATTATACATTTTATTCACATGTCCATGACTTACATACACGGATTGACTATTGGCTACTAAGCCCAGCACTGATGCCACATTTACTTTCCTCCAACATCCTAGACATCTGTATTTCGGATCATGCACCGGTTACTTTTAATTTGTTATTATCTACCACAATGCTACGGGAAAGAAGGTGGAGGTTTCCTTCATATTTATATCAATCTGAGGATTTCAAAGCTTCTTTACAAAACTACTGGAGCTTTTATGAGAAGGATAATCACGAGCATAGTGGGGACGCTGGTTTGTATTGGGCTGCCTCCAAGACAGTAGTAAGAGGTCAGATAATATCATATGTCAGCCATAAGAGAAAAAAGCTCCTGGAACAAACTATATCAGCACAAAAACTTCCCACGCAGGCATATAAAGATTTTAAAAATAACAACACGGATACGACAAAACAACATTTCTTGGAGGCCAAGGAGGCGGCGGACACCTTGGCCCATGAGATGGCACTTAGTAACCTGGACTAACAGAAACATAAATACTTTAAATGGGGCAACAAACCTGGGAAATTACTAGCTTCTTTAACCAAACCCTTTAGAACCACCACTAGAATCCACAAAATTAAAAAGAAAGATGGTATTATGGTAACAAAAGATGAGGAAATAGTGGAGGAGTTCAGGGCATTCTTTGGCTCGCTGTATGAGGCGGAATCGAGGGAGGTTGACGGGGAAGCTGATTTTATCCATGGTACCATAGCGCCCATCTTGACAGAGGAACAAAGAGTAGTACTAAACGCCCCTATAAATATTTCAGAAATACTAAAAACTATTGCCACTCTTAAACTAGCCAAAAGCCCAGGGCCCGACGGATTTAGTAACGAATATTATAAGATCTTGGGAGCCTCTATCAGTCCTCATCTATGTACAGTGTATAATAAGATAGTCACAGATAAAATAATTCCCAACAGGTTCAATGAGGCAAACATTATAGTATTACCTAAGCCAGGAAAAGACCCACTACAGGTGGAGGGATACAGACCCACTACAGGTGGAGGGATACAGACCCATCTCATTACTCAACTCTGATTTTAAAATCTTTACTAAAATACTAGCTGGTAGATTACAACAAGTGATTCCAGATCTTATTCTGCCCTTCCAAACGGGATTCGTGCACTGGAAATCCATCACCTATAACATCAGGACGGCTATTGGGGCTATCTCTTATAGCAGGAAGCATAGATGTACCAAACATATAGTAGTTAGCCTTGATGCGGACAAGGCCTTTGACAGAGTCTCTTGGGCCTATTTACATAATCTTTTGGCATGTCGCCAGGTGGGATCCTGGTTTTGCGAAGCAGTCAAGATGATATACACAGAACCCAAATCCAGACTATCTATAAATAATACATTCTCTGAGCCATTTGAGGTACAGAGGGGAACGAGGCAGGGGTGTCCCTTGTCACCTTTATTGTTTAATTTGGCTCTGGACCCAATGTTGAGGACCCTACATAATTTAGCAATATTTCAGGGCATGAGAGTCGGTGGGACAACAATTAAACTTTTGGCTTTTGCCGATGATATTTTATTGTTTATTGCCAATCCCTCTCAAGCGATTCCAGAGATAATGAACACATTGAATAATTTTGGAAAGGCCTCAGGCTTCAGGGTAAATTACAAAAAAACTGAGGCATTGGCAATGTACAAATCGGGTAAAATTGATAACAACTTATTTCCCTTCCAGTGGTGTACCAGGTTCATTAAATATTTGGGGATTCAGCTCCCAGCAAACCCCTTGTTACTATATCAAATTAATTATAAGCCTCTTATAAATTCATTAATACATCTACTCCAATCTTGGAAACATCTGAAAATATCCTTTTCGGGCCGATGTCACTTAATTAAAATGGTAGCATTCCCCAAAATAATGTTCTTATTTCAGACTCTCCCGTTGCTTCTACGCAAATCAGATATTAAGCTACTAAATTCATCCTTTGGAAAATTCATTTGGGGGCACAAGGGGCGTACTAGGATCAGCTTAATCAAGCTTCAATTACCAAAAGGGGCAGGGGGCATAAATCTTCCAGATCTGGGCAGATATAATCTAGCAGCAAATTTTAGATATGTGGTGGACTGGGTGCGAGGAGTATCTCACTTTGCCAATGTACAATTGGAACAACAGGTATCTCGTAAGTCTCGTTAACAGCATTGCTGCATTTAGGGAACGAGGAAATACCGAGTGAGGTTAGGGATCATCCAACACTATGGCATACTATACAAACGTGGAGGAAGGTGAGGAAACTTGGTAAAATTAACACTTCAAGTACCCCATTTCAACCCTTTATTGGAAATCCGAGATTCCTCCAGGGTCGCCCTCCGAGGATTTATGAAACATTGTCAATGCAGGGTTGTGCTCATGCTGCAGATCTAATGGAGCCTGATTGGTCGTTGCTTTCTTACGAGAAGGCGGCACACCGATTTCCAGCTTTTGTAGGTCAGCCTTTTCTTTTTCTTCAGGCGCGTAGCTTGGCACAAAAATATCTCGTTGACAAGCCAAAGGGAGATCTTGGAGGAAGTGTGGATAACTTTCTTAGGAGGGCAAGAAGCCAGGCGTCCTCGACTAGTCAGGTTTATTCAATGTTGCGTACAGTTTGGACATGGGAGGGGAAAACAACAGGTCCAGCAAAATGGAAGGTAAACATGCCAGAGTTCGAGGTAAAGGATTTTTTACAAGCCACGCTGTTGCAACGTAAATTTCTGTCGTCCAGTAGCTACACAGATATGGCCTTGATGATTCTACATAGAGCATACATTACTCCAAAAATTCAAGCAAAAATGGACACAAATGCCTTATACTCTTGTTCTAAATGTGGCATAAGAGACACTGACCTGTTTCACCACTTATGGGACTGTGTTCAGATACAGGGAGTATGGAGAAGCGTTCACTCAGTCTTACAAAACACATACAATATTCAGTTTGCTCTGACACCACAGTGGGCCATTTTTAACATGTTGGAGGAGGCTCAACAAAGTCTTCCGAGAGGTACCAGGGCAATGTTAATTATTTGGGCCTCGGCCACTAGGAAAAGTATCCTACATCTCTGGGTAAATCCTGAAGCACCCTCTCTAGCGTTTATCCAAACAAAACTAATGTTCATATTCAAAATGGACTGGCTGGATGCACTGTCGAATAAGGAGAAGCTGACTAAGCGTTTCTTTGAAACATGGTCTTTATTTATACCTAACTTGGCTACAGTGCTTAAGGATAGACTTAAATCTCAGTTTGGACAGACCTCTTGGTACCTTCTTGAACTGCTCAATGGACACATACCAATTACATAAGTTACCATTTTAAGTTGCTTCTGGTCGCACGCAGAGCGGGGGGAGGGGTGGGCGGGACTGTTTTGATTATAATGTCATCAATGAAATGCTCTTTGTATAAGAGCAGATTGTAAAAGAAATTCGGTTAAAATTCAATAAAAGGATGTTTAAAAAAAAAAAAAGTTATTATTGTGTAATTGATGGAATTGTTGGCTTTTGTACATGCTGCAGCCAAAAATTGGAATGGAAAGCGATAAATATTATGTGCCCAAAAATGGTACCAATTAGAGTTGAGCGATATTTGAGGTTCGCCAATTTCATGTTCGAGTGATTTTGGGGGGTGTTCGAGACGTTCGACGAACTCGAGCTTTTTGCTAAAAGCTCGACAGTTTGAGTTACGTTCGAGAACGGTTCGATTAACAAAAAGCCTAGCTAGTTACTAGCTGGCTTTTCACTCTAATAGTGTGAGTCACTGTGAATCACGCTATTACCAAATTTCAGCTTATAGTGTGTGGGGGGGACGGGATTTAGATCTGTGGTGCTGCTGAGTTCTGAGAGAATGCCAATTGCCATTTTTTTTTTCCCTCTAACCGCGCGTACAGTGGGGCGGACCAGGCTGTCAGCCAATCACAGACACACACATACAGCTAAGTGGATTTTTGCCAAACAAGCAAGGGCATGTGTCATAGGCTGTACATGTCACATGTCCTTGCCTTATAAGATACGGCCATTATCTGTCTGCTGCGTGTGGGTGACAGTCACCGCTCACGCTGCTGCTGCTGTGTGCGCTATAGAGATACAGTGCAATCTACACAGCGCTTTAGGGATAGGGACTGCTGGTTATTTCAGCCCTTTTCAGGGCTGATTTACAGGCGTTCATAGCCATAGCTGCTAGGCAGGTCCGTGCAAACACTGTGCTGGGCTTTGCTGTCCTGCTAGCTACAGCACCCATGCATTCTACCCACCTGCTTATTTTTGCCATGCTATTTTATTTGCCCAAAGAGCTGACACTTTTGTGCCATCCTAAAAGTGTCTGGAATACTAAGTTAGTGTTCCTTTGCTGTCCACTGACCCATAGCACCCCTGCATTCTACCCACCTGGCCATTTTTTGCCACGCTATTTTATTACCCCAAAGAGCTGACACTGTTTGTGCCATCCTAAAAGTGTCTGGAATACTAAGTTAGTGTTCCTTTTCTGTCCACTGACCTACAGCATCCCTGCATTCTACCCACCTGGCCATTTTTTCTACGCAATTCCAATTGCAAACTGTGCTGTCACTGTTAGGGGCATACTAAAATTGACCGGGATACTCATTGTTGGTTATTCAGCTGTCTATAAAGCTAGACCACCTCTGCAATCTACACCACCTCTCCATTTTTGCTACCACATTTTAAGTGTCCAATCTTGTTGCTAACAAAATGAGTGGCAAAAGGACAGATGCTGATGGAAAGGGGAACAGGCGTGTTGGAAAAGGAAAAAAAGTTTGTGTCCGTGGGGTAGGTGGGAAAGCTACATTAACATCTGCTGAAGAAAGGCCATCTTCCAGCAAAAGTAAAATGTCTACTACTTTCCGTGGACAATCGGATGTGCTTCCTTTTTTACGGAACCGAACAACTCTAACAAAGGCAGATGATGCACAAAAAAAGAACATGCTTGAATGGATCGCAAGTGCTCCAACAAGTGGCCTCTCCTCCACCTCAACTTCAACATCCAAAAAGCAACAGTCCTCTCAGTTGTCACCCCAATCGCACTTGCTTTCTCCCAGCTCTCAAGTCTCCACCCGCCATGCAGAGTATGGTGTAACAGAGATGGCTGAGTCTGCAGAGCTGTTCAGTCACACTATAGGCTGGGAATCAGAGGTCTGCTCCCAAGCTACAGTGAGTACAGACCAGGAAATGGTCTGCAGTGATGCCCAGAATCTTTGTGAGTCCGATTCAGGCCCTGATGAACAAGTTTCTGAGCATAATGTAGACCAGGGGTGGGGAACCTTTTCATTGCCGGGGGCCATCTGGAAATTTCTACGAACCATCGGGGGCCGCACAAAATTATCAATGGGAAAATTACTCGGCTACATTTGGTCATGCAATTAATTAACTCACCCCTATTGTGGTGGCCAGAGACGCTTCAATTTGGCGCAGCGGTTAATTTTCAGTGATATTGATCATGTTGCTTCTCACAGCTGCTTTTCCAGGATTGTCTCGGTCTGGAGCAGTCAACTCTTTGTGATAATAAGATTGGTAAATCATATACATCACAACTGACACTGGGACTGCTGTATATATATACATCACAGGAGGGGCTGGGGGCATATACATCACATAGGAGACGCTGGAACTACTGTATATACATCACATAGGAGACACTGGGACAGCTGTGTGTATATATATATATATATATATATATATATATATATATATATATACATATTAAAGGAGATTACCCAGCCCCTCCTGTGATGTATATGCCCCAGCACCTCCAATGTGATGTATATGCCCCAGCCCCTCCTGTGATGTATATGTCCCCAGTGTCTCCTGTGATGTGTATGCTCCAGCCCCACCTGTAATATATACATTACAGGAGACAATGGGGCATATACATCACAGGTGGGGCTGGGAGAATATATACGTCACAAAAAAGGCTGAGGACATATACATCATTAGGAGGCATAGACATAGCTTTGGAGCACAGACAGCACTGGGGGGGGCACGGACAGCACTGGGGGGGGGGTATGGACAGCAATAGGGGGCACGGGGGAAACTGACAACACATGCAGAGCCCAGACATTGCAACGGGGCGCAGACAGCATAGGGGAGCATGGACATCACTGGGGAGTGGGGGGGGGAGTCACACAGCTCTGGGGGAGGGGGGGTACACAGACCTAGGGGAGGGGGGGCACACAGACCTAGGGGAGGGGGGCACACAGACCTAGGTGAGGGGGGCACACAGACCTAGGGGAGGGGGTGCACACAGACCTAGTGGAGGGGGGGGCACACAGACCTAGTGGAGGGGGGGCACACAGACCTAGTGGAGAGGGGGGGCACACAGCCCTGGGGCACACACAGCCCTGGGGGCCACACAAACCTGGGGAAGAAGCACACAACCCTGGTGGAGCGGACACAGAGGGAGCAGGCACACGGCAGCTGGGAAATGAGCACATAGCAGCACAGTGGGAACGGGCACACAGCACAGTGGGAGCGCATACGGGGGAGTGGGCACGGAGGAGCTGGCATGGGGGAGCTGGCACAAAGGAGCGAGCACGGGGGAGCTGTAACGGAGAAGCGGGCACGGGTGAGCGCGCACGGAAGAGCTGGCAAGCAGCAGGGGGAGCGCTCACCTACTTGTTACATCTCGTGGCTCTCCTGAGGCAAGGACTGAGGCAGTCTCCCATTCCTTGCCTGCCACGAGCACTCCTGCTCAGCAGCGCCGAAGGTCTGCCAGACTGCGCAGTGTGCAGGAGATACCTTCTCAGAGAGGCAGCAGAAGGGTGACACCTAGTGGTTCTCCTGTTACAAGGAGTGAAGCGGTCTCCCATTCCTGGCCTGCCGCAGACTCTCCTGCTCAGCGGCCCCGAAGGTCTGCGAGGCTACGCAATGTGCAGAGGTTTACTGCTCAGGGAAGCAGTGAGATTCCCGTTATCTCTGCACATTGTGAGACCGAGGATCCCGCCTCTATTTCCCAGAGGCAGGAGGGTGAGCATGTGCAATGCGTGGTGGGTCCTGATTCGCTCACTGACGTCACACGGCTTGATGACAAGGCTGGTGACGTGGTGAATCCTGACTGGCCAGGCTGGGACGTCGTGGACCCTGATTGGGTCAAGTCCGTCATCTCCGCCTCGCGCCCGCCCTCGGGTGGAGCTGCACCTCCTTAAAAGCTCCCCCTGCCATCATGGCGGCGCGCGACCGTCCTTCTATGTTTGGATGTCTGGCAGCGTGCTGCCACGCCACTGCTCAGGCATTACTGTCTCTTGTGGGCTTGGCCCTTGCTGCTCCGGCAGTACCTCGTTTGCAGGCCGTGTTCCTGCCTTGCTGCTCCGGCAGTATCCCCTTCAACAGGCCGTGTTCCTGTCCCAGGTGAGCTCCTCGAGTCTCCACCGGACTCACCTGGTTATTGAAAGCACACGTGCGTGGGCACCTCTGTGCTACCCTCGTGCCATATTCTCGTGACTTCCACTGGCACACGTGCGTGGGCACCTCTGTGCTTCCCCGTGCAACAGGTACACCGAGCCGTGAGATCCGTGCCATACAACCCTCACGGGTTAGGACAGATCGGTGTACATAGATCGTCTGTGACATTCCAGACGATCGCTAGCAGCAACCCGCTCACTCTTCACCCACCATAGCGGCGGTCCCTTACACCGCACAGTGGACATTGACCGGCGGAAGCTGTCCATTTCCCATCTTGGCACGCTTCCCCGGGTCCCCCTCATAACACCTACTAGTTGAAGCCGTCAAACTGCTGCTGGGCTTCTGTGGGACGGGGCAAAAGTGTTAACCCCGCCCACAAAATAAGTCCTGAGCACACACGCACTGACCAGCGTTCAGTAGTGAACGCTGAATGCGTGTCCTCGTAGCGAGCATGGGGATTTAAAGGGCCGGCAACCGGCAAGACGCGGCTGCCGGCAGAGTCCCGGGGGCCGTAGAAAAGGTGAGGCGGTGGAGGAGGATGCGACTGACGACGAAGTTACCTTGCGCCTTCCTGGACAGAGTCGGAGAACTGGAGGCACGTCAACAACTGTATCCTCAGCCACAACTCTGCCTCTGAGCACAAGTCGGGGTGGCTCTGCAGGTCGCATGGGCTCTAAGCCTTGCCTAGCCTGGTCCTTTTTTGACCTCGCAAAGGATCTCCCAAATCATGTGGTATATAAGATTTGTCACCAATCTATAAGTAGAGGTGAAAAGCTCACTGGTTTGACAACTTCTTCCATGAATCGTCACATGAATAACAAGCATAAGTCCCAGTGGGAAGCTCACTGTGCTACAATGCGGCCTAGCGGAGCGGGCCAACCACTGTCTGCCCCTTCAAGTGCATCCGCGCGCTCTTCTTCCTCTATGACTGAGCTGTCACACATGTTTTTCCACGCACACCTTCCACCTTTTTAACCGCAACAGGCAGTTTGCTTGGCAGGTCTTCAGTTGTTTTGGAAGGGGAAACAGGTGCTGTTGTAGAGCTCTCTCAGACATCGAGAGCACCACCTTTGGATGAAGGCAACATCATATCTCCGCCTGCACTTTCCTCACAGACCTGCAGTTTTCCAGGGACACCCTACTCAACACCGTCTCCACACAGCAGCCAGATCTCAGTCCTTCAGATGTGGACAAATAAAAGGCCATTTCCTCTGAGCCATGACAAAGCTAAGAGGTTGACTTTCACCCTCTGTAAGCTCTTGGCTACCAAAATGCTTCCTTTCCGCCTGGTGGACACAGATGATTTTAGAAACCTTATGTCAGTCGCAGTGCCCCAGTACCAGATGCCCAGTCGCCACTACTTCTCCAAGAAAGGTGTGCCTGCGCTACACCAGCATGTCGCACACAACATCACGGCTTCCTTGAGAAACTCTGTGTGGGACAGGGTGCATTTCACCACCGATATTTGGACCAGTAAGCATGGACAGGGGCGTTGCATGTCGCTGACCGGGCACTGGGTAGCTATGGTGAGAGATGGAGAAGGGTCTGCTGAACAAGTCTTGCCGTCCCCACGACTTGTGCGTCATTCCTCTGTATGTGGAAGTTCCTCCACTGCTTCTGCCTCCTCAACCTCGTCTGGGTCCCCCACCTCCGCCCCAAGCCTGCCTGGTCAGGCCACCCGCGTTGTAACTGCGCACAAGGAATCCCGCACACCTCCTTACTATGCTGGCAGCAGAGCTCAACGGCATCAGGCGGTCTTTACGTTGAAATGTCTGGGAAATAAGAGTCACACAGCGGAGGAGTTGTGGTCACCTCTGCGGTCCGAGTTTCATAAATGGTTGTCTCCACTCAACCTGCAGCCTGGTAAGGCCGTGTGCGACAATGCTGCAAACCTGGGTGCGGCCCTTCGCCTGGGCAAGGTGACACACGTGCCTTGTATGGCTCACGTGTTGAACCTTGTTGTCCAGCAAATTTTAAACCACTATCCCGGCCTAGATGGGCTTCTGCACAGGGCACAGTCACTCTCTGCTCACTTCCGCCGTTTAACCGCCGCAGCTGACCGACTTGTATCGCTCCAGAAGTCTTTCGGCCTGCCGGTTCACCGCCTGAAATGCGATGTGTCCACACGCTGGAATTCGACTCTCCACATGTTGCAGCGACTGTGGCAACACCGCCGAGCCTTGGTGCAATACGTTATGACGTATAGCCTGGGCCAACGAGATGCAGAAGTGGGGCAGATCACACTGCTGGAGTGGTCTCAGATCAAGGACCTATGCACCCTTCTGCACAGTTTCGACATGGCGACGAATATGTTTAGCGCTGACAATGCCATTATCAGCATGACAATGCCAGTCATTTACATGCTGGAGCACACGCTAAACACTATTCGGAATCAGTGGGGGGGGGGACAAGAGGAAGGGGAGGAACTACAGGAGGATTCATATGCGCAAGGGATACCAACATCTACAAGGTCCAGACGTTCAGCATCACCAAGGCGGCAGGCATGGGACGGTGGGGGAGAGGGATTAACAAGGGCGCATGGTAGCAGCCAAAATGTTGAGGAAGGTGCAGGAGACCAGGAAGAAATGGAGGATGAACTCTCGATGGGCATGGAAGACTCAGCAGATGAGGGAATATAGGGGTAAAGCTGGGCTCTACTGCCTAAAGAAGGAGGTGCTTAAGGGAAAGGTAACACTCAATAGTATAATAGATCCCAAGCACTCAAATAGGACTCAAGGAGTAAATGCAAATATGTGTTATTTATTAGACTATTTGCAAAAAGAAAACGCCACTACCGCAATAGAGCAAAGCGAAGCCAACGTTTCGGCCTGTGATAGGCCTTTGTCAAGGTCTTGCCTATAAAAGATAATAGAGAGTATTTTACACACCACAAAGTGACAAGATACAAAGCAAAATGTACATATATATATACACAAGATATTTACACACGTACGTATGTAAAGGGGGCTTTACACGCTACAATATTTTAATCAATATCGTTAGCGATGACAAACAATTAGCCACGCCCATGTTTTTCCATCAACCTTGTTCAATTTGAGTTTTTGTCGTCTAATAATGTCACACGAAACAATCGCACATAAGTCGTTAATTGTGTATGGTTGTTCAGCCTATCGTATTTGGTTGTTTGTTTAGTGTCACACGTTTTTTTTTTTTCAATCCAACCTTCATCTTGTTTTTCGTCATTTTAGTACCCATCATCCACCTTTCAACACGCCCTCTCAAATTACACATGTGCGTTCAATTTTACATCATTCGCACATGTTCCAGGCTTGATTGTTTCTATAGCATTAAAAAGCAGTCCGCTGGCTGTGTGTATTGTGTCTTCTTGGCATCTTGTGTAAGGTAGGTCATTGGGATTTTATCTTCGAAAACATTAATGTTAATTTGTAGTGTATGTTTTGTTATGTTTATGACACATATATTGTTTTGTTTTTTTAAATATTGCAAACAAATGTTTATTTTTGTTGTTTAAATAACTGGAAAAGTTATATTAAAAAATGCATTTGATGCATTTACCTAAGGTGCAACATTACTACTTAAGTTTTTTCTGCTAAGATATGAAGATCTGCCCTTTTTTTTAAAAAAAAAAAAATTCTTTACACCTTTTTTGCGTAGGAAAAATGGTGTTATCAAGTGAGGATTTCATGCGTGATTTCATTGCGGAGTATCATCAAAATGAATGTTTGTGGCATGTAAAATCCCTATCATACAGTAACAAGCTTTTAAAAAAAGAAACATATGGCAAGTTGATTTCCATATGTTCACAATATCATCCTGATGAACAATTCAATGAACGTATTATTAAGAAAAAAATTCAGGCAATTAGAACAGTATTTAAAAAAGAACTTAACAAAGTTGAAGATAGCAAACTCTCAGGTGCTGCTGCAGAATCCGTTTATGTACCCAGACTGTGGTACTTTGACCTGTTAATGTTCACTAGAGATCAAGAAATGCCCCGACAATCAATGAGTCTCATACCACCACTACCAGTAAATCCTGTTGTTCAGCCGCCTATTGAACTTCCACAAGAAGTAATTTTATTGTTATTTTTGAGTTAGCATACTGTGTTTGTAGCATTGTAAAAATATGTTCAAAATGATTGTTTGATTCAAAAATTTGTTTTTTAAATTATATTTAAATTAATATCAATACTTATTTAGGTTTTTCTTTTAACAAAATATTTTTTAAAAATTCACCAAAATTAAAAAATATTGGTTTATTTTAAAATTAAAAAAATAAAAAACAAAGATCTGTTATTAAACTTGTGGTTCAATTAAGTTGATAATATCAAGACTTTATTTAAAATCATATCTAAAAAAAATAAAATAACTAATGTTTTTGAATATGAATGGCTTAGTCATCTTCGTTATATTTATGTTAATTTATATTTGTTCATTAGGAACCTACTATTTATTCTGACTTGGAGGATTCACTTGAAATATTGGCAAATGAAGAGATAACTTCTGTCTCATTACCAACGCAAACAAGCAGTATTACTGACACACCTGGGCCATCTCAAGTTTTTCGCAGACCACTAAGGCAAAGGAAAAGGCATTCATCAGCACTCACAGGTGTTGCTCAGCTAGTAGAAATGTCTAAAAATATTCTTGAAAACGCAAAAAAAGAGCCTGTGAGTGGTTATGCCCAAATGATTGATGATCTTTTCAAAAAAATGTCACCAGAACAAGCCATGAATGCGCAAAGAATAATGCTTTCGGTAATGCATGCCGGCCAAGAGGGGAGATTAAATGAGAATACATGTATCTCATTTATCACTCCACTCGAGTCTGAGTTTGCAAATGCTGATATAATACAAGCAAATGTGGAGCCACCTGTTGTTGAAAGTTCACCAATTGCTACACATCAAAGCACTCGTGTGTCCCGAAAAAAAACACGTAAAACAAATAAATCACAAAAATCTTTTACAAATGATTAAATTTATAAATATGTTATGCAAATCTTTTTTATGTTTCAGTTTATATCCAATGATGTTTATGTAATATCCACTTGATGTTTAAATTCCCTAATTATTCTAAAATCTAATATACTCATTTTTCAAAATATTTTTTGTCTCATTATAAAAAAAAGCTTACATTATTATGCAAATTTTTTTTGGGGAAACTTACATGACGCCTTTTTTTTTTTTTTTTAAAAGATTAACAAGTTTAATTTAAATATTGAACATATATAGAATATAATAAAAAATTGTCATGAATTAAACTTTGTGTCTTAACATTATTGAAATATATTACTAATACTATTATTAACCCCTTCACGACCGCGGGCCGTAAAATTACGTCCTATTTTAACGTGACTTAACGACCAGGGACGTAATTTTACGGCCTAAACTTCATTTGATTGCCGTGGCCATAGCAACGGCTTTCAAATGATGTCGCCTGCTGTTTCTTACAGCAGGGGACCTTTGCTTGACCCCAGGGGGGGCGGCATCGCTACCCCCTATCGACGATCGATGTGATTGGCTGTTCAAATCTGAACCGCCAACCACATCGATCGCACTAATTTCGGCAAAAATAATGCCCGAATTAGTGCGATCCTGTGAGATCCAGCTATGACATGCCGCAGCTGCTGCAGCATATCATAGGTGGACCTCAAACATGCCGCCCCAGCCCCTGCAGCACTGATTGGAGCGATCGTGCTATGACGCGCAATCGCTCCAATCAGTGTGCAGTGGGGCGGTCTGATCTGCCGGTGGCCGCCCTCCCCAGGCCTGTGCTGGCCTGCGAGCCCTCCCCCAACATGTCTGCAGCGTGCAGTGGCTGGTACTTGTGGTACCACGCCACCGCTGCTGCTGCCGCCGCCGCCGTAGCCGTAGCCGTAGCTGAGGTCACCGCTGCTGCACGTGAGTACTGTGCTCACTTTGCAGCCCGTGCGCGCTCCCGTGGTGCCCCTGCGCGCTGCCATGATAGCCCCTGCCGCGCCCCCCCCCGCGATCTGCTCCCCCCAACCCCCCCCCCCCGACATCCCGATCTGCTCCCCTCGCGATCTGACTGCCTCCCCCATTATCTCTGTTCTGCTTCTGCAGCTCCCTCTCCGGTCTCCCCCTCTGCTCTACCCCCTCCCCCTCTGCTCCCCCCCCCCCTCTGCTCTCAACCCCCCCTCTGCTCTCACCCCCCCTCTCCCCCTCTGCTCTCCCCCGACGTCCTCTTACCTGTCTTCACCGGCCTGATCACATCTGCGTCCATCGCTGGGTCCTTCCTGGGCATTCTGCTGATCTGCCTGCTGCTCCTGTAAAGCTGTCCATCTCTCTGCCATCTGTTCCTCTGCAGCTCTTCTGGTCAGTGATCCTCCTGCTAGTCCTCTGGGTACTGTGAGTATAACTTTTTTTTTTTTTCCGTATCCCCTGTCCATTTTTACACCTCATCCGTCCGTGCGTCCCGCCGAGCGCTGATCAGGGATGCAGATAACGGATCGGCATCCCTGCTCAATTTTTGGCGTGACTTTTTTTTCCGTATCCCCGACGCTTTTTGTATCGCATCCGTCCGTGCGTCCCGCCAAGCGCTGATCAGGGATGCACATAACGGATCGGCATCCGTGGTCAGTTTTTGGCGTGACTTTTTTCCGTATTCACGACGCTTTTTGTATCGCATCCGTCCGTGCGTCCCGCCGAGCGCTGATTAGGGATGCAGATAACTGATCGGCATCCCTGCTCAATTTTTGGCGTGACTTTTTTCCGTATTTGCGATGCTTTTTGTATCGCATCCGTCCGTGCATCCCGCCAAGCGCTGATCAGGGATGCACATAACGTATCTGCATCCATGGTCAATTTTTGGCGTGACTTTTTTTTTTACGTATCCCCGACGCTTTTTTTTATCGCATCCGACCGTGCGTCCTGCAGCGGCCGATCAGTGCACTGCGTCTGTGCGTTTGAAAAGTCAAATGGCGCTCCTTCTCTTCTGAGCCCCGCCATGCGCTCAAACAATTACTTTCCACCACATATGAGGTATCTGCGTACTCAGGAGAAATTGCACAATACGTTTTATGGTGCATTTTTTCCTGTTACCCTTGTGAAAAAAAAAGCTACCTAGTTGAAGCAACCGTTTTGTGGTAAAAAAAAAAATTTTTCTTTTCACGGCTCAACGCTATAAACTTCTGTGAAGCCCCCAGGTGTTCAAAGTGCTCACCAAACATCTAGAAAAATTATTTGAGGGCTCTAGTTTCCAAAATGGTGTCACTTGTGGGGGAGCTCCACTGTTTAGGCACCATAGGGGGTCTCCAAACGTGACATGGCGTCCGCTAATGATTCCAACCAATTTTGCTGTCAAATGGCGCTCCTTCTCTTCTGAACCCCGCCATGCGCCCAAACAATTACTTTCCACCACATATGAGGTATCTGCGTACTCAGGAGAAAATGCACAATACATTTTATGGTGCATTTTTTCCTGATAGCCTTGTGAAAAAAAAGCTACCTAGTTGAAGCAACCGTTTTGTGGTAAAAAAAAATTTTTTTCTTTTCACGGCTCAACGCTATAAACTTCTGTGAAGCCCCCAGGTGTTCAAAGTGCTCACCAAACATCTAGAACAATTATTTGAGGGCTCTAGTTTCCAAAATGGGGTGACTTGTGGGGGAGCTCCATTGTTTAGGCACCTCAGGGGGTCTTCAAACCCGACATGGCGTCTGCTAACAGGTGCAGCTAATTTTGCACTCAAAAATTCAAATGGTGCTCCTTGCCTTCCGAGCACTGCTGTGTGTCCAAACATTTGATTTCCACCACATATGAGGTATCTGCGTACTCAGGAGAAAATGCACAATACATTTTATGGTGCAGTTTTTCCTGTTACCCTTGTGAAAAAAAAGCTACCTAGTTGAAGCAACCGTTTTGTTGTAAAAAAAATTTTTTTTCTTTTCACGGCTCAACGCTATAAACTTCTGTGAAGCCCCCAGGGGTTCAAAGTGCTCACCAAACATCTAGAAAAATTATTTGAGGGCTCTAGTTTCCAAAATGGGGTCACTTGTGGGGGAGCTCCATTGGTTAGGCACCTCAGGGGGTCTTCAAACCCGACATGGCGTCCGCTAATGAGTGCAGCTAATTTTGCGTTCAAAAATTCAAATGGCGCTCCTTCCATTCCGAGCTCCGCCGTGCGCCCAAACAATTGATTTTTACCACATATGGGGTATCAGCGTACTCAGGAGAACATGCACAATAAATTGTATTGTGTACTTTCTCTTTTCTCCCTTGTAAAAATGAAAATTTTATGGCTAAAGTAACATTTTTGTGTTAAAAAGTAAAATTTTCATTTTTTCCTTCCACATTGCTTTGGTTCCTGTGAAGCACCTAAAGGGTTAATAAACTTACTGGATGTGGTTTTGAGCAGTGTGAGGGGTGTAGTTTTTAGAATGGGGTCACTTTTGGGTATTTTCTGTCACCTAGGCCTCTCAAAGTCACCTCAAATGTAATGTGGTCCCTAAAAAAAATTATTTTGTAAATTTTGTTGGAAAAATGAGAATTTGCTGATGACCTTTGACCCCTTCTAACTTCCTAACGGAAAAAAAATTTGTTTCGAAAATTGCGCTGATGTAAAGTACACAAGTGGGAAATGTTATTTAGTAACTATTTTGTGTGACATATCTCTCAGATTTATGGGCATAAATTTTCAAAGTTTGAAAATTGCGAAATTTTCAAAATTTTCGCCAAATTTCCTAAATTTTTACAAATAAACGCAAAAAATATCGGCCTAAATTTACAACTGACATGAAGTACAATATGTCACGAAAAAAACAATCTCAGAATCACCAGGATCCGTTGAAGCGTTCCAGAGTTATAACCTGTCAAAGTGACACTGGTCAGAATTGCAAAAAATGGCCCGGTCATTAGGGTGTTTTAGTGGCCGGGGGTGAAGGGGTTAAAGTTTGATTTTTTAACAAAAAGAAGCCATAAATTTTTGATGTTTAGGTTCATAAAATTATTTAAACCTAAAGAAAGCTACACATTGAGGTTTTTTTAACAAGATTAAATGCTCATTGCCAGCTTCTAATACACGAACTCCAGAATCAAGGACTTCTTGATATGATGGTCTTTCTGTAGTAAGGATAAACAGAGATGTTTAAAAATTTGTTTTTGAAAATTTTAAAAAATTTAAAAAAAAACAAACAAAAAACCCCAAACCTCTTGATCTATTATCCTCATCATCATCAGCATTGATCGAAGATCTGGAGCTTAATTCCAAGTTCAAGTCTGATAGAGTGGCATATTCTAAGAATAATGTAGTACAAGTATGCAAAATAATTATTTACAAATTTGTCTAAGTTAATGACCTTTCTGACAAATGGATAAAATAATTGACATTTACCATTGGTCTCACTGCCTGAGATGTTTGGGCTGGGTGTGTTGTGAGGCGTTTCATTTACATTTGAAGCATGATGGGTAGTGGCCTCAGAATAATACTTATCATCCTGCTCTTTATTTTCCCTGGCTAAATAATGAACAATTGAAGAATCAGATGTTATAAATATTATGTTTATACATATTCATTTATGCAAACAACAATGCAAAAACCAATATTAATTAATTACCTGCTAATCTATGTAATCGGGTACGTATATTCACAACTCGACTCCAAGATCTAAACTTTAAATCTGACCATTTCTTCCGGATTTGAACAATGGTGTGCATTACTCCATATTTTTTTTTAAGGCCGCGTTGCACACGGCGTAATACTGCTCTTTTATGCGCCATGGGCCTGTCATATTTTCGAATGCACTCAAAGTCCCATGCATCCAGCAATTCTACAATAAATTCTATTTCGCATTGGCCCGAAATGCTTGCTCTTGAAGAATTCGCCATCTTTAATTTTGCTGAGAGATAGGTAATCGACAAATAGTGTCTGAGATATAGACTCAATTAATATACCTGCCGAAATAACACACAAAGCCAAGAAAAATAGACTGCAGACACATGCCTTTTTGATGAAATTAATTAAAAGTTCCGTTTAGTTTTTTTTTTAACTTAATTTACTTATATTTTTTCTTTTTGTTTATGAATATTTTTTTTTTACAATTTAAGATTTTATTGATTTTTCAAAGGAATACAATATTAGAACACACATCCATGCTGTAACAAATGATGCGAATCAAAAGTCAGTGCGACACCAAGCCTTCGCAGGCTTCGTAATATTCTATGGATGGCAGAAATTGTACATAGATACTCATTTAAAACCTTAGATAATGATAAAACAAGAAGAAGAGGTTAAGGCAAGTGAAAGTCATAGAATCCAGAGAAAGAGGGGTAATTCAGAAGAAGGAGAGGAGAGATAGAGAGCAGAATGAAGCGACCGGGACTGATACATTGTCTATTGAGCTAAGATTTGTCGAAAGGGTGGCGTAAGCTGTCTGTAAGAGAAAGAGCCAGAGTGCCCCCATTCCGGAGATTAAATTAGTTCAAGAAATTTTTTACTAGACAGGAAAGATTCCCACTGGAACCATTTAGTGGCTGTCTCCACCGTCTGCCCTCGTGACTGGGCCATCACCATTTCCATGCGGTGAATCACATTTACCTCTGTTACCCACTCATCCAACGTCGGAGGGTTAGAATCTTTCCAGCGCCGAGGGATCACTGTCTTGGCAGCCTGAAGAAGGTGGCCCAAGATAGATTTCTTAGAAACCCTTTCCGATACGTTAAAGATATACAGTAAAACTGCCTCCGGGCGACTGGGGACTACGATCCCCGTGGTCCCCTGTATGGCTGCCAGTACTTTGTTCCAGAAGACCGACAGGCTCGGGCAGTGCCACCAGATGTGAGACATGGTGCCTCCTTGGGCTCCACATCGCCAGCAAGTGTCAGGTATTTCGGGGCACCATGCATGAAGGGACGCCGGGACCCTGTACCACCTGGAAAGTATTTTATAGCTGGTTTCTTGCATCCTAGTGGCAACCACGGACCTGTGGGTCAGGCGGAAACAATGCTCCCATTGCTTCCCGAGAATCGTTTGATTGAGCTTTGACTCCCATGCTTTACAGAAGCGAGGAAGTGACACCTCTTCTGCACTCGTCATAATCTTGTACACCCTTGATATTGCATGGCGCGTATCAGAGGACCCAGTGCAAAGGTTTTCAAAGGGAGTTTGGGGCGAGGGGTGGGCCATGACAGTGTCTTGGGAGGTCAAGAAGTGTTTGAGTTGGGCATATTCAAAATGGAATCGCAGTTGAAATTATGGCTCTCTACCATCTCCCGAAGTGGGAGGAGGGACCCCCCGGGGCCACCCGATTTAGTCTCAAAGGATTCAATTTCGTGCTTCCTAGAAAATTGTTGGATAACGCTCCCGGTAAAAACTCCGGGTTATCAGTTAGTGGCATAAGGGGCCCTCTAGGCTGGATCATGAGATTGCAGGATGACACAGAGTGAACCGTTTTCAATGTTTGTTTAGTGCTATAGGACATCTCAATCTTATGTTTGGTGAGGAGCGGCCAGGTCCAAGGCAGGGTCAGTAATGATAAGGGGCACACGTCTTGTGCCAGGCAAACCCAAAGCTTAGAACCAGAATTATGCATAAGGTCCAGGACCCTGGCGTGAGCGGCTGCCAGGTAGTACCTTCTACAGTCAGGCAGTCCCGTTCCTCCCGCACCCTTAGTCCTAGTTAAGACGCTACTCCCTATACGGGCACGCCTTCCAGACCAAACAAATCGACAGAATATGCGCTGCATCTTGACCCAATAGGTTGCTGGAACATAGACCGGAACCGTCTGTATTAAATACAGCAATCTCGGCAGCGCCGTCATCCTGAGTGCACTGATCCTGCCAAACCATGAAAGATTGCCCCTATGCCACAGAGCCAAATCCCCCTCGAGCCAAGACAGGAAGCTTTGGTAGTTTAATTGAAAGAGCCTGGACAGGTCAGATGGGATCCTGATGCCCAAATATCCAATACTACCGTGGGGTGGCCACCTGAAGGGGAAGTTTGGTTTTATAACCTTCACAGTTACTTGGGGTAAGGAGATATTTAGGGCCTCTGATTTATCGAAATTAATTTTAAAATTGGACCACCTGCTAAAACGGTTCAGCTCCATCATTAAGGACGGGAGGGATGTGATGGGATTACACAGATACACAAGGAGATCGTCGGCGAAGGCAGCGCATTTATGCTCCCGATTGGCGATCCTGATTCCCTGTATGTCTGGGTTAGCCCGGATGGCCGACAACAAGTGTTCCATAACTAAGACATACAGTAACGGCGACAAGGGGTATCCCTGCCGGGTCCCGTTTCGGATGGAGAAGGGTTTCGACAGAGTGCCATTAATCTTAAGGTGAGCAGTCGGAGAATGATATAAAGCCATAATTTTAGACGAGAAAACCGGTCCCAGGCCTATATGGTCCAGGGTCTGAGAGAGCGACTGCCAGGAGACTCTGTCAAAAGCCTTCTCAGCATCCAAAGACAGCAATATCAAGGGAAGTTTTTTAGTATGTGCGTGTTGGATTAAATCCAGGATCTTTATGGTGTTGTCCCTTGCCTCTCTACCAGGGACAAACCTGACCTGATCGAAGTGGATCAAGTCGGGGAGCAAAGGGCCAAGTCTATTCGCCAAAAGCTTGGCATAAATTTTTAAATCTACATTAAGAAGCGATATCGGTCTAAAACTGCTATACAACGCGGGGTCTTTTCCGGCCTTATGGAGTAATGAGATATGAGCCGTGGTGGAATGGGGCGGAAAGGGGACAGATTCCGAAATAGAATTAAAGGAACGGAGCATTAGAGGCGCTAATTGTTCTGAAAAGGATTTATAAAATTTGGCGGGGAACCCATCGGGGCCAGGACTCTTATTGCCAGGAGTGTCGCGAATCACTGCCAATAAATCCTCCAATAGAAATGGACTCTTCAGGTTATCAATTACAGAGCTGTCGAGACATCTAAAAGGTGAGGGCATTGAAGGACACCCATCACTCGACCTGGGGGGCTCGACAGGTAAATTATACAACTTGGAATAATAGTCGTGAAAGGTATTTGAGATGTCCGGGGTGGCATAAAGTAATTCATCGCGTAAGTTCTTGATGCAGGGAATGAGGGTATGGGCTCTCTCCTCCCTCAGCGCATTTGCCAACAGTCTGCCGGGTTTATCCCCAAACTCATAAAACCTCCCCTTTCCCACCTGTATTAGACGCTGATATGAGGAATCAAGCAGTTTTTTAACCTCGAACCTAGCTCGTAAGAGGGCTTGTAAATTTGTGGGCGATAAGGCTCGCTTGTGGATGAGCTCCAGTTCAGAAACCCTATGGAGAGCTTTTACTGTGTCTTGGGCCTTTTCTTTCTTGATTCGGGACCCGTGCTTAATAAAAATACCTCGTAGGACACATTTCAATGCTTCCCACTTATAAGTGGGGGCTGTGTTGTCTACTGAGTGGTCCTCCATGAACCTTGCAATAGAGGTCTGGATATCAGAAACACAAAGCTCATCCAGTAGCAACGACTCATTCAGCCGCCACGACCCTCTAGGAGCCGAGAGAGAGGGGATCTCAATCGTGCAATAAACTGGCGCATGATCTGACCATAGTATGTTGTCCATTCCCGTGTGTTGGATCCAAGGGAGCGCGCTATGTTGTATTAGTATGTAATCAAGACGACTATATGAATCCTGAGTGTGGGAATAGAAATTATAGTCTCTGTCCGACGGGTGTTGTATTCTCCAGGTGTCGAACAATTGAATGTGCAGTAAAGCTTTTTTAATACGTTTAATGGTAGTGTATGCAATGCTATATTTCCCCTTGGAGTTGTCTAAAGTAGGGTCAAGGGTGACATTAAGGTTACCACATAAAATCACCGTACCCGGTATCAGGGGGATCGCAGAGTCGATCAAACGGGAAACAAAACTGTCTTGTTTTTGATTTGGGGCGTATGCGTTAATTATTCTGAAGATATGGGTCCCCACCCTTAGCGAGAGAATAATATATCTTCCAAGACTATCTGTCGTGCACTTTAGGATTTGATGTGGGAGGGATTTATGGATGGCTATCGCCACCCCTTTAGAGCGGGAGTCAGGGTTATCTGAGGACACCCATGTCTGGTAATATTTATTTTTAAGAATAGGGGCATGTCCTTGTTTGAAGTGTGTCTCCTGGAGACAGGCTATTCTCACCTTCCGTTTATGAAGATGATACAGTATCTGTGACCTTTTCTCCGGAACATTGAGGCCCCTGGCGTTGAAAGAAGCGATGGTTAGGTCCGCCATCTATAAGAGAATAGGACATGAAAGATATATAAAAGAGGGGATCGAACACGATCAGCCCAGGCCGCCGGAGATAGAGAGAAGAGAAGACTTGAGGAAGGTAGAATGTAGCGGGAGAAAAGAGAACAAGAAGAACGACAGGCAAAAAAAGCCTAGCACAACAGACTAAATCCGAACAAACGTTCCTAGGGAACATATCCGCCTCATCTAGGCAGGACAGGGGATCCCAACCTATTTGGGGAAAAAGTATGTCAGACATAACCGAGCAGAGCTCTGTATATACTAAAAAACATTAAGGATAACCATAGACACTGGTAAAAGTAACAAATGCTTATGTAATACGGGCTATGAATAGACTGAAAGGCAACGTGTGGAAGCCAAGTGACTCAAAATACTGAAAAAGGTATAAGTCATATAGGCGTATTGAGCTATTAATATCCTCTATATCGGTTACCGCGGACGGCCCGCCCTACGGCCCCGTTCTCCTCTTGGAGGCAACCCCCTGCTGGACTCAGAAGGTGGAGTTGGTCTAGAAGAGGTAGGCCATCCCCTGGGTACCCACGGCTGGAGTAGAGTAGTCGGCCAGGGTGCAATAGAGATTGTAGGCAAATTCAGACTCTCAGTAAAAGCCGGGAGGTCCTCTGGGGAACGCAGGACCATCCATCGGGAGTCCTTCTGTACCGATAGGGAAAATGGAAATCCCCACCGGAACAGTAGACCCCTCTCTTTTAGGACATCAAGAAGAGGCTTAAGAGTTGCACGTTGGGCCAGAGTGTGCCGTGAGAGATCTGGCATTATGCGAATGGTAGAGCCATTATATGACAAGTTCTGTTTCCTCCTGGCTGCTTGTAGAATGGCCTCTTTTACAGCGAAAAAATGCACTCTGCACACGATATCTCTCGGGCAGGAGTCATCTGGATCTGGAGGGCGTAGAGCCCTATGGGCTCTATCCAGTTCAAGGGTGGCTCCAGGTGGCCTCTTTAGCAAATTATTAAAAATGGAACGGAGAGCAGCAGGAATATCAGGAGCAACAATAGATTCCGGGAGACCTCTAACACGTAGATTGTTCCGTCTGTTTCTGTTCTCTAAATCATCTACATGTTGTTGAAGGGCAAATAGTTGCTTGGATTGGTTTTCTACAGTCTCTTGGATAGATTGAATAGACACCTGGGAATTTGATTGCTGCTCTGCCAGGGTGTCAACCCTGTGAGTAAGTGAGGAGAGATCTTGCCGCAGTTGGATAAATTCTTGTTTACACTCCGCCACCACTTGATTAGCCAGTGCTGCAATGTCGTTCTTGGTGGGGATCGCTTGTAACAGTGACCACAGGTCTGCCAGGGATGCCGGACGATCCTCGCCCATCGAGGCGGCAGCGTGAGACATAGTGGGGTATGCATAGAAGAGTCCTGTAGGGCTGGACCATATATTAGCGTCTGCGTGCTTTGGGTGCTTTTTATGTCGTCCCATACTTGTGGCACAGACACATGACGAATTGGGGGTGACCCCAGGACCCTGGGTCCCCCATTCATGGGGATCAATGGACCCCTTTCCAGGTCCCCGCCTGCGGCTGTCGGGCTCTCAGCCCAGGAGGATCCAGTGGACCACCAACCTGGGGAGGGAGGGGGCACTTCCCTCTGAGGTATCCCCCCGTACTCATTGGCAGCCACCCAAAATTCAGGAGGCCCTCCTCTATTTCCAGCTCCCCCTGGGGATCGTGTGGCCCCTGATAAATGGCTGATGATGCTTCCCCCCTCTGGCTTGGGCCCCGCTCCCCAGGTCCTCCTGTGGGCCCTGTACCTGGGTCTTGTAGTCCAGCAGACCATCAGGGTTAGCTGCAGCTCCCTCCTCACCTCTGATCACTGTGCTTGTGGATGTAGACGGGGCAGTGGTGCCTGTAGTGCAGCCTCTCCGTGCAGCGCCTGCTTCTTCAGTGCTCGGGCCCGCAGCGGTGAGTCATCTCCTGGGTCCGAGCACATGTGCGCCCCACGCCCGCACGCCGCACTTCCAGCTCCACTGGTGCTGGCTGCAGGTAAGTTGCCAGGGCTCCCCGGCTCCATCAGAGACACAGCAGAGGGCGAGGCGGGCAGAGCTGCAGCCGCGGGTGGCCCGTCCTCCAGCCCTGGTCCGCCTGTCAGCGTCTCTGGATCGCAGCCGCCATCTTGGAATGGCGCCGCTGATGGTACCGCTTCCTCCGTTGCGGGGGATCCGCCAACTCCCGCTGTCACCGTGGGTCCTTTGGAGGGTCTTCCTGGGTCGTGAGGGGTCCCTGCTGCCTCACATCTTCCTTGGGGCTCCAGACTTGTCGCCCCCTCGGGCACTGGGATAGTGCTCCCTTCAGGCCCTGCAGGCCGCAGTTCTCTTCCTGGCTGTGGTAGGGTCCCAGGCTCCCGAGAACGGGTGAGGTAAGCCCCGATTGTACCCTGGGATGCAGGGGGTTGCCCTGAGGTATTGGGTTTATTCTTTTTTGGTGCAGATTTGCCCATTGTAAATAATAAACCGGCTCTATGGAGGATTATTTAGAAGAGCTCCAGCAAGCAGCGTCCTCACTCGGCCATGTCTGGCTCCGCCCCCATTATGAATATTTTAAAATATTAAAAATATGCTTATTAGTTTCATTTAAAAATTATTATTTAAATTTTTAAATTTTGCATAATTTGCAAATACATGGATTTTTGAAAAAAAAAAAAAAAGACGGAATTTGAGATTAAAAAAAATAAATATTTAATTAATTTACCAAAAAAAAAAAAATTGGGGTATTTAGATCTAGATTCATTTTTATTATATTTTTTAAACAAACATACAATCATGTTTGGTGCTAAATTATTTAATTTGATATTTTATAAATTTTATATACAAATACAATAAAAAAATTAATCTAAGTCATTCTGCCAATGTACAGATCCAGGTCCAATGAAATAATTCAAATAATTTTCTCTATTCAACTTAATTTCATGACGTGCACGCCCACTTAAGGGTAAATGATGAAGGGATTAAAAATACGTTGATTCCTGACGCCAATCACCTGGCACGATTTCACCAGTTTGATTATTGATTGTGTCATCAAAGCCTGCTGGTGTGTATTGGTGAACGTCCATCTTTCTTAGTAAATTGTGCAACACACAGCAGGCTTGGATTACACGGTCAATTGAATCAAGTTTTAAATTAATCGCAGTGTGGAAAATACGAAAACGGCTAGACAATATCCCAAATGCATTTTCAACAACACGCCTTGCCCTGGAAAGGCGGTAGTTGAAAATTCGACGAAAAACATTTAAACTCACATGTGGATAGGGCCGTAATACATTTTTTTGCAAAGGAAAAGCCTCATCAGCTATAAAAGTAAAGTTCAAATGTCCAATTGTCTGATCATTGGATGGCAAAAATAAAGAATCATTATTTAACCTTCTGCCAAACTCAGTATAATCCAGGGCTCCTCCGTCAGATACACGCCCATTTATGCCTACATCAAGGTAAATAAACTCATAATTTGCATTTACTACATCAAATAAGATAACACTAAAAAAACCCTTATAATTATAAAAAAAAGATCCACTATTGTGTGGCTGCTGGATGCGCACATGCTTGCCGTCTATTGCGCCGCCACAATTTGGGAATTGCCAACGTCTTTCAAAATCAGATGCAATCGCAAGCCAGTCTGCTTGGTTTTTTGGAAATTGCATATAATCACATAGACAGTCAATGATGGCTTGACAGGTTTCAGGAATGAGGCTGCTTAACAGAGACCGTGATATGCTTGATGAATATTGCAAATCTGTTAAACTTCTTCCAGTAGCAAGAAATCGCAATGTTCCACCAAGTCTTTCTTCAACAGGAATTGCTTTTCTCATCACGGTGTCCTCACGTTTGATATATGGTGTTATACTTTGAACCAGGAACTGGAATGTAGCCTCAGACATTCGCAAATAATTACGAAAATCCTGTGGGTTGTTTTCACGCAAACTGTATATTAGGTTGATGTGGCTGTATTGGTCCCTCATTAACAACCACTGACTTGCCCACATGCGACGGCGTTTGTTTTTTTGCCTTAATTGTGCCTCAATTTCTTCAACTGCTATTGCAGCAGTTGTTAGTAATGTTGCACATACTAATTTGTGTTGTTGTGCATTGAGCATTTTTATAATTGTTTTGAAGGGTTGTTAGAATGAAGATCTTAAAATTACGGTTATTTTCTCTTCTGTGCATGCAAACAAATAGAAAAAAAAAAAAAATACTTAAAAAGAAAAATTAAACATTTCTGTGTAACATGAAAATAACGTCCACATGTAAGCAAAAAATTACCTTAATTAATGCAGAGCACAACGTTAACCAACGCAGAATCGAAGAGATGATATAGACACCACTCAAGATGGAAGCATCGGTGTCTATCCCACGTCAATAATCACGCCCTTTATACACAACATACAACCAATTAAAATGACAAGTTAATTTAAGCAAGCACTGCACGTGTGTAGTGGATTAATGTGACGTTTCCTGATCAACCATGTCGTTGATATTGTTGATGTGTCAAATGCTTCACACTAAACAACTTGCGACGATAATAGGACGAGAAGGAACAATTACAAACGGCCTATGACGATTTTTGACTTTTGAACGAGCTCTCCACGGAGACCGATTTTGAACAATTTTGCGCTCGTTCACAATCGCACGGACGTTTCACACACAAAGATATTGATCAAAAGGCCGGATGTGCGTCAGAAACGACATGACCCCGACGACTTTTTAAAGACGATATTGTAGCATGTAAAGCCCCCTTTAGACTGGTGGATGGGACGAATTAGACGTCAAAGGACTGTACCATATGGCGTTTACTTTGCAAAGGTACGTTGCTGAATAGAGAAGAGAGCAATTGATAAGCACCAATGCTTATCAATTGCTCTCTTCTCTATTCAGCAACGTACCTTTACAAACTAAATGCCATATGGTACAGTCCTTTGATGTCTAATTCGTCCCATCCACCAGTCCAACATACGTACGTGTGTAAATATCTTGTGTATATATATGTAAATTTTGCTTTGTATCTTGTCACTTTGTGGTGTGTAAAATACTCTCTATTATCTTTTATAGGCAAGATCTTGACAAAGGCCTAACACAGGCTTGGCTTGGTTTTGCTCTATTGCGGTAGTGGCGTTTTCTTTTTGCAAATAGTCTAATAAATAACACATTTGCATTTACTCCTTGTGTCCTATTTGAGTGCTTGGGATCTATTATACAATTCAGCAGATGAGGGAGACCTTGGTCAAATTTCGGTTGAACGAAGTTGGGGGGAGATGTCAGAGGAAGAAAGCAGGGTTATAACCTCGCCACCATAAACACAGCGAGGACTTGGTCCGCATGGATGTGTGACGCCCTGGACTAGCCAGGTAGTCATAGGTAGGCCCCTGCACTACACCAACCCCCTAAAAAGGTACCAGCAGCCAACCTAAAAACCCTGAGTAACCCCTCTCAGGTTCTGACGTTCACACCCAGAGCAAGGCGGTTGGCCACGCCCACCGAGAAGTTCGCATGGCCTGAGGCGGGAGAACATACACAGAACGTGGAGACGAGCTTTGGAAGTGAAAGGGAGCGGAAGGAGAGGAGTAGGGAGAGACAGGAGGAGAAAACGTCTGTCAGGGGTCTGGGTCGTAGCCCGGATTTCCTGTGGCCAGGAGGCAGATGGTGGTGGCCGCCTGCAGGAGCTGGGATTACAGCCGGTGGAACAGTAAGGAGCAGGGACGGGCGGTGGCCCACCGGTACCGAACCGGGGAACTGATTGGAAACCGGAGCACCAGGAGGGGTACTCAGACCCAGAACTAGGCCAGAAACCACTGGACCACGTCGAATTAACTGATTTGGGTCTGGACTTTAGGTCCTTTCCCATCCAAGGCCTGACTGAAGACAACAGCCCACCGAGAGGGATAGAAAGCCACCGCCCAGGCATAGAGATCCCACGGGCCAGCATCTGCGGGCAAACGGGCTCTCCCGACATACACAATGTCGGGGAGCAGACTACCATTGCTGAAGCAAAGGAGTCACAGTGCTACTAAAAGTGAGGTGCAGGAAAAAGGCGGAAACCACCAACCTGAGAAAGGGGAAAAGCGCAGCCGGCTGCGGGAACCATCCACCATCTTGTTTGGTTTACCAAGGACTCCAGTATGTCTGTAATAGTGAGTACAACAGTGCCCTCGGGCCGAGCACCGCGCCGCATCAACACTGCCCTGCACCCTAACAACCACTTGGCCCTGAGACCAACACCCCCTGCCCACGGAGGGGTCAACACCAGGTTGCATCGCACCATCCCTGGGAGCCTAGTTAACGGCAGCAGTGGTGTCCACATTCACCACAACCCGTGGGTGGCGTCACAAACTTAACCCCCCAAACAACCGCGGCCCCGGCCGTGAACATCCCAACCGAACACTACCCCTCACGTAGTGGCAGCACCCTTCCAGTGCGACGTGACCCCCGGGTCTGTGAGGAGCTCGAGCCACCCACCGACGAGCACGGATCCAAGCGGCTCGGCAGCTGGCCGAGCCCCGGGGTAGTACCCATCGACCTCTTCTGGCGTCATGAACAGGATTGAACCCATCCACTTACCTGTGGAAGTGCGCCTTGAAGTTATCGTCAGCGGAGTCCCGTTGAAAAATTGCAGAATCCGCCATCTTGTCACTATCTCTTGGCGTGAAGTTTCCCGCCAGACCTGTCTTCCCCACGAAGAGAACGCGAGAGTTGAAGCCCTGCCCCCTGGGAACAGAGTGGTGCAGAAAAAAAGCGGAGTGCCCCGAAAAGACCAAGGGGGAACGGAGGGAAGATGTCGGCACCTAACGTGGATGGTGGTGGAGTGCCGGCCTCGGAAGTGGCAGCGCCTGAAGACAGGAACGTAGCGGCCCTCGCTCCGGTTGCAGGAGCGGGGGAGGCCGTGGGTCCGGCGGTCGCCCAGGTAATGCCAATCTTCTTGCCCTATGTGCCCAGTGCTACCTGGCTACCTCAGTACAATGGGAAGCCTGATGCATTGCAGGTGTTCCAGAAAAAGATAAGCACGATCCTCGACTTGTATGCCATGACCGGCAGACAGCGTGCGACGGTAGTGCTAGGGCAGCTGACCGGCGCGGCTGAGCAGGAGACGGAGAGCTGGGCAGACGCAGACCGGGCCTCAGTGATCACTATCTTTGAGAAACTCCAGACCGCCTTTGAAACCCGCACTGAGGCTGAGTTGCAGATGCAGTTCTACCAATGCCGGCAGCGGCCCGCGGACAGTATCAGAGACTATGCCTCGCGCCTGCAGACAGCCCTCCGAACGCTGAAGCGGGTGGACACCATCAGTGAGGCCGACAGCAACAAGATGCTAGTGGAGCAGTTCCTGCAGGGACTGGGGTCTGCCGAAGATCGCAAACAGCTGCGGTTATGGACTTTGGAGCACGCTTACCTAGACTTTGCAGTACTAAAGGAGCGAGACATCAAGGCCCTGCAAGCACCAAACATCGGCGCTCCTGATGCGACCCCGTGGCCGGTCAAAACCGCTCCCGTCTCGGTAGCGCCCCTACTCTTGGCTCTACTGGCCCCTGCCGCACCTGTCGGGACGATGGAGGAGCTGGCCTCACAGGTCCGACGCATGAATGAAGATCTCACCCCAATCCTCACCGCACTCCAGCTACCGATGAGAGCCAAGCCCCAGGAGAAGATCCAGCTCGCCAACAGCCCGGAGGACGTCCCTTGGATGCAGCGGAGGAAGAACAACGACCCGCGGTATGGGCCACCTGTCTGCTACAGGTGCAACAAGCCTGGCCATTACTCGACCAACCCCTGAGGCCAAGGGCCAATCCTCAGGAGTAGACCCTCACGGCCCGACTGACTGGCGAGATCGGTATGTTGGAGGCCGCCCCATCATCTCCCTGGCAGTGGATGGTGTCCTGACCATGGCCCTGTTGGACACTGGATCGCAGGTAACAACCATGCCCTATACATTGTACCAGCGATATTGGGATGATAGCGAACTTGCCCCTCCCGACGATAGCATGACTATTATTGCGGCCAATGGGCTCCCTATGACTCAGGTGGGATTCAAGGAGGTGACCCTGACTGTGGGACGGACCGAGCTGAAACGCCAAGGGATGATTGTGGGGCTGACTGAATCCAGTGACCGTAACCTGAAAGTGGTCCCAGGGACCAACGTGATTGAGCACTGTATGGGAGAAGTGTTGAGCCTGTTGCAGCAGTTGTCTGCCACTGCAGGAGGGGGTCAACAGAGGGCACTGCAGCGTGAGATCCAGGCCCTCCTGCATCGGCAACAAGTGAACCTGACGGGTGGAGAGATTGGTGGAGTGCGGGTGATGGACGCAGCCCCATTGGTGGTACCACCAAGGAGCGAGATGATGATTTGGTGCAGGGCAGCAGTAGGTCCCCAGGGACAGCATTACCTGGCGATGGTGGAGCCCTCGCCTTCAGAGCACTGGCCCACAGTAATGGCAGCCAGAGGGGTGATTGACGTCAAGAAGGGGAGAGTGCCTGTGAGAGTGCTGAATTGCGGAGAGGAAGAGGTTAGGCTCCCCCGCTACGCCACCATAGCTAAGCTGTACACCATAGACACCCATGTCATCCATGAAACCACCCCCACTAGCCCTGCACCCAACATGAGCAGTGACACCCCATCCATGCAGCTAGAGGAATGGTGCCAGGAGTTGCATGTCGGCACTGAGGCTACACCGGTACACCACAAAGAGGGGGTATACAGGGTAGTACAGGAGTACGGGCAGGTTTTCAGCAAGCACCCACTAGACTTCGGGAGGATTAAGGGGGTTCAACACAATATCCCCACAGGCACACATCCGCCCATTAAAGAGGGGTATAGGCCGATCCCACCAGCACACTCTCAGTGCGCCAAAGACATGTTGAGGAAAATGAAGGAGGCAGGGGTCATCCGGGATAGTTGTAGTCCCTGGGCAGCTTCATTGGTGCTGGTGAAGAAGAAAGACGGTACCATGAGGATGTGTGTGGATTATCGGAAGATTAATCAGAAAAGCAGAAAGATGCCTACCCTCTCCCCCACATCGAAGAGTCGCTGGCTGCACTAAAGACTGCTAATTATTTTTCTACCCTTGACCTTACTAGTGGATACTGGCAGGTGGCGGTTGCACAGGAAGATCGTGAGAAGACCGCGTTTGCTACCCCCATGGGACTCTGCGAGTTCAACAGTATGCCGTTCGGGCTGTGCAATGCCCCCGGGACCTTCCAATGGCTCATGGAGTGATGCTTGGGGAATCTCAACTTCGAGACTGTTCTATTGTATTTGGATGACGTGATTGTGTATTCCAAGATGTACGAGGCCCACCTGGAGCACCTGGCAGAAGTGTTCGCAGCCCTCTCCAAGTACGGGATGAAGCTGAAGCCCTCCAAGTACCATCTGCTGAAACCCAAGGTGCAGTACCTTGGACACGTGGTGAGCGCAGAAGGTGTAGCCCCGGATCCTGAGAAAGTTACTGCTATCCAGAGCTGGCCGCGACCGACCATGGTGAAGGAGGTGAGGCAGTTCCTGGGCCTGGTGGGCTATCACCGTTTCATCAAGGGGTACACGAAGATGGCCTTGTGGGACAGACCAAGAATGGGAGAGCCCCTGGGCCCCGTTTGTCTGGGGTGAGAAGCACGAGGAGTCTTTCCACCAGTTGAAGCCAGCCCTGACGGGGGAAGAAATCTTGGCCTACCCCGATTACGGCCTCCCGTTCATCCTCTACACCGACGCCAGCAATGTGGGCCTAGGTGCAGTCCCGTCCCAGGTACAGGACGGGAGAGTGATCGCCTACGCCAGCAGAAAACTCCGGCCAACAGAGAGGAATCCCGAAAATTACAGCTCCTTTAAGCTTGAGTTCTTAGCCCTCGTGTGGGAGATAACCGAAAGGTTTAAGCATTACCTCGCGGCGGCGAAGTTCACTGCCTACAGACAACAATCCGCTGACGCATCTGGATACAGCCAAGCTGGGCGCCCTGGAGCAGCGGTGGATGGCTCGACTGTCCAATTACGATTTCACTATCAAGTTCAGGGCTGGCCGCAAGAACACCAACGCGGATGCGCTGTCCCGAATGCCGCACCTGCCTGACAGAGGGGTGGAGGACGACGACCTTGAGGAAATTGAGCTACCCGCGTTCCATCAGCCACGGGATGAGAAGCCCTGCGTTAACGAACAGCAGGCAAACCTTGATCCGCTGCCCAGCCAGGGGTAGCAAGAAGTTCAAGACCAGGAACCTGCAGTCCAGTTGGTCAAAACCATGATTGCACAGGGCTCCTCCAGGATGGACCCTGCATTCCCCTCTGAAGCTCAGTGGTTGTGGAAGGAGAGAGACCGGCTGTACCTACATCAAGGGAAGCTGTATAGGGAGCTGATCAACCCGAAGACCCATGAGGTTTTTCAGCTGGTGGTCCCCCAGGGAAGCGTGCCCAAAGTCCTGCAGGCCTACCATGACGGCGCAGGACACTTTGGTTGGAAAAAGCTGGAAATGTTGCTGAGGGAGCGGTTCTACTGGAGTGGGATGTGAGTCTGTGGAGGTCTGGTGCCGAGAATGTGGTCCTTGTACACTGAGAAGGCGGGACGAGGCAAGCCAGAAGGCCCCTCTACAACCGATCATCACCCACCAGCCGCTGGAGTTGGTCGCCTTGGACCACGTCAAGCTCACGCCCAGCCGAAGCGGGTAAACCTATGCCCTGACCATTGTGGACCACTACTCAAGGTTCATGGTGGTTGTCCCCGTTAAAGACTTGACGGGCCGTACCGCAGCTAGAGCATTCCAGGCCTACTTTTGCCGACCGCATGGCTACCCGGAAAAGGTGCTCACGGACCAGGGCCCGGCCTTTGAAGCAGAGGTGATTCAGGAGTTTTGCCCCTTGTACGGGTGCAAGAAGATCCGGACCACACCATACCCAAACTAATGGAATGTGTGAGAAGATGAATCACCTGGTCCTGAAACTCCTCAAGACACTACCGTTGGAGGAAAGGAACCTGTGGCCGGAGAAGCTGCCTGATCTGTTGGACATGTACAATAACATCCCCTGAAGTTCCACCAAGTGTACACTCGGGTACCTGATGAGAGCCCGACCGGGGCGACACCGGTGGACCTGGAAATGGACCTAGAAGCGCCCGAAGCTCTTCCCTCCACTGCCAACTAGGATGCCAAGCGACAGACGCAATACCGACAGATCCAGGAGTATGTGGAGAGAAATCTGCGCCAGAGTCGAGAAAAGCAAGAGCAGCACTTCAACAAGCGAGCTCCGGCTGCCCCCTTTGAACCCGGGGATGTGGTGCTGAAACGCAAAAGAAGGACGCACAAGCTCGACAACCAATGGGTGAGGACCCCATATGTCATACAGCCTACTGGATGGGAAAACGAGAAGACCTATCTGATCAGTCGCGACCAGGGGAAGACCACGGCTACCGTTTCCAGGGACCACCTGAAGAGATGCCGGGACCCCTTGAGACTGGTAGATGAGGCTTCGGTTCCCGTGCCGAGTGTGGGAGAGAGGAAAGAGGTGATTCGTACTGTGATGGGTGACTTCCCAGCAGCCTGGCCCATGCAGAATGGCGCGGTGACTGTTCCCGTAATAATGTTCCCACAGCCAGTGGAAGAAGTGGAGACGGAGACGCCCGCCAGCGAGCCACCTGAACAAGCGCTAGGTGTCTACCCGCTATACCTGACATACGGGAAGAGGAACCGGTCATCCCCTTTGTCCCGCTGCCCTCCCCTGACCATATTGGGCCCAGGAGGTCCACACGTCCCAACCTAGGTAGGCCCCCAGTTAGGTACAGGGAGACTGCCATCTAGGGGCGCAACATGATGATTGTGTAAATAGCTGAATGAATGAGCACCAATCATCCGAGACTTTCACCAGATTAAGATCAGGAGTAAAAGGCAGCGGATCCCGGCTGCCAACTTATTGTCCCCGTTGGGACCATACTGCCCGTCCCCGTTGGGACTTTGTTTTGCCCCCCTTTTAAAATAGACAAGGCCGAGAAATCACAGGCCACCCAATAACTGTTGGGCTTGTAAATAATTCCTTGATCGGCCTGTCCCGTCCACAGCCTCCGGAGAGGCAGATTGGAGGGAGGACCCGCAGCAGAGGAGACTGGGGTCCCGTCACCAGCACAACCGGTGACGATCCTCCGGTCCAGGGGTCCCCTGGATGTGGGGCCTCTGAGAGACAAACGGGTGTGGAACTCCGTACCCGTCCCGCAAAGCAAAACTTGGGGCAGTTCCTGGACTTGGGAAGAGGGGTGCTGCCTGTTTCTTAGGGGCAGCATCAAGGTTCAGGTTTACTTGGGTGGGCAAGCGGAAGGACCCGAACCCGTTACCGTTATTATTAAAAATGTTTTTAAGTTGCAACGGTTCAAGAATGTGCCTCCCGTAAGGGAAGATTACATATGCTTAAAATTGTTAGTATACTTGTAAAATTGTTTTATCTTTTTCAGTTGAAGAAACAAAATAAACTGGTGGTGGATGGGCAGCCCGCGGACGGTCTGCATTAAACCAAGGGGGAATGTGACGCCCTGGACTAGCCAGGTAGTCACAGGTAGGCCCCTGCACTACACCAACCTCCTAAAAAGGTACCAGCAGCCAACCTAAAAACCCTGAGTCACCCCTCTCAGGTTCTGACGTTCACACCCGGGGGCAGAGCCAGGCGGTTGGCCAAATAGTCTAATAAATAACACATTTGCATTTACTCGTGTCCTATTTGAGTGCTTGGGATCTATTATACTATTCAGCAGATGAGGGAGACCTTGGTCAAATTTCAGTTGAACGAAGTTGGGGGTAGATGTCAGAGGAAGAAAGCACGGTTATAACCTCGCCACCACAAACACAGCGAGGACTTGGTCCGCATGGATGTGTGACGCCCTGGACTAGCCAGGTAGTCACAAGTAGGCCCCTGCACTACACCAACCCCCTAAAAAGGTACCAGCAGCCAACCTAAAAACCCTGAGTCACCCCTTTCAGGTTCTGACGTTCACACCCGGGGCAAAGCCAGGCGGTTGGCAACGCCCACCGAGGAGTTCGGATGGCCTGAAGTGGGAGAACACACACAGAACGTGGAGACGAGCTTTGAAAGTGAAAGGGAGAGGAAGGAGAGTAGGGAGAGAGAGACAGGAGGAGAAAACGTCTGTCAGGGGTCTGGGTCGTAGCCCGGATTCCCTGTGGCCAGGAGGCAGACGGTGGTGGCCTCCTTGTAGGAGCTGGGATTACAGCCGGTGGAACCGTAAGGAACGGGGCGGGCGGTGGCCAGATTGGAAACCGGAGCACCAGGAGGGGTACTCAGACCCAGAACTAGGCCAGAAACCACTGGACCGAGTCGAATTAACTGATTTGGGTCTGGACTTTAGGTCCTTTCCCATCCAAGGCCTGACTGAAGACAACAGCCCACCGAGAGGGATAGAAAGCCACCGCCCAGGCATAGAGATCCCACGGGCCAGCGTCTGCGGGCAAACGGGCTCTCCCGGGATTCACAACGTCGGGGAGCGGACTACCGTTGAAGCAAAGGAGTCACAGTGCTATTAAAAGTGAGGTGCAGGAGAAAGGCAGAAACCACCAACCTGAGAAAGGGGAAAAGCGCAGCCGGCTGCGGGCACCATCCACCATCTTGTTTGGTTTACTAAGGACTCCAGTGTGTCTGTAATAGTGAGTACAACAGTGCCCTCGGGCCGAGCACCGCATCAACACTGCCCTGCACCCTCACAACCACCGGGCCCGGGGACCAACTCCTCCTGCCCACGGAGGGGTCAACACCAGGCTGCATAACACCGTCCCCGGGAGCCTAGTTAACGTCAGCGTTGGTGTCCACATTCACCACAACCCGTGGGTGGCGTCATGAACTTAACCCCCCAAACAACCGTGGCCCCGGCCGTGAACATCCCAACCGAACACTACCCCTCACGTAGCGCTAGCACCCTTCCAGAGCGACGTGACCCCCGGGTCCGTGAGGAGCTCTAGCCACCCACCGAAGAGCACGGATCCGAGCGGCTCGGCACCTGGGGCGGTACAGATGCGCAAGACACATGAGCGCCTTCTTGCTGCACTACCTACAACATGACCCTCGGATTGTCCGAATTAGAAGTGATGATGACTACTGGGTTGCCACACTATTAGATCCCCGGTACTAGCGATGAGCCACCCTCTAGAGGCTCGAGTTCGGTTCAGTTCGTCGAACGGAGGCGGCGTTCGAGTTCGATTCGGCGAGCCAGTCAACGAACCTCTAGAAACCCCATTGAAAACAATGGGAGGCAATTACAAACACATAAAAACACATTATAAATGTACACATACAGTTAATAAACATTGCCATAACACTTACCGGTCCCCGCGACGTGTCCTGCACTCTGTCTCCTGATGCTTTTCCTTCCGATAATCGCTGCGTCCTCCCGATAACTAGCACTGATGATAGGATCTATTGTGATGTCAAAATAGCATGTGACCAGTCACGTGTTTATTATCTCATTGGCTACAGACTGGTCACATGGCTAGACGTCATTGCTAGGTCCTGTCAGTGCATCTGTCCGGTACGCGGTGCTCGTTTGTGCATCCCCGTGTATCAACGAGATGCTCTGGCACATGGTAGGCTCCCCGTTCTGCTTCCCCATTCCGTTATTCACCGGCTGCCACAGCCGGTCAATAACGGAGATCACCGTTGCTATAGCAATGCGCCTGTCAGCGGTGACATCACCACTTACAGCACGCAGCTGCTGCTCTCTTACTGAGTGATATAGACTGCACGGGAAGCAGCGTCTTTCCCCATGCAGCGCTGCTGATGTAGCAGGGCTGCATGGGTTGAAGGAGAAAAGACAGAAGACCATGGATCGTGGAGGGATGCGAGGGAGTAATAAACATGGAGTCTCTAAGTATGTCTGTGTATTTATTTCTATTAAAGTATTTTTTCTCTGTGTGGTGTGTTTTTTTTTAACCCTTTATTGGAGATTCTTAATGGCCGGGTCAAACTTGCCTGACATTAAGAATCTCTGACTTAATACTAGCTTTTTTTACTAGCTAGTATTAACTCATAATTACCCAGCAAGCCACCCGGCATCAGGGCAGCTGGAAGAGTTGGATACAGCGCCAGATGATGGCGCTTCTATGAAAGCGCCATTTTCTGGGGCGCCTGCGGACTGCAATTCGCAGCAGAGGCGCCCAGAAAGCTCGGGCTAACCTGTGCTGCGGATTCCAATCCCCAGCTGCCTAGTTGCACCCGGCTAGACACAAAAATGGGGCAAAGCCCACGTCGGTTTTTTTTTTTTAATTATTTCATGAAATTCATGAAATAATTAAAAAAAAGGGCTTCCCTATATGCTGCAGAGCTGGGGTCGTAGAGCTCACTCTTTCACTATCAGTGATCGCTGAGGGTTGTGTGATCTCACAACCTGGAAGTTCCTTTCGGGGGACATTAAGGACACTTCCAAACGTTTTGGTACTGGATTATATTTAGAAAATTCACTAATCTGCAGCTCTCCATTGCTTTAGTAAATAAAAAAGGCAGTCACAGATTTGTGATAAGCAATATTTAAAGAGAAAGTCGTCATTGTGCTAGAAATTGGGGGATATTACTCCAGTAACAGTGTCAGCAGCAAATTCACCCCATAACAGTGCGTCATGACCACATTTTTACAATTTATTTTCCCTATTTTCCTCCTTTAAAACCTAGGTGTGTCTTAAGGTCCGAAAAATACGATAAGTTTAAAAAGAAAGAAAATGGTTCTTTCCCTCACCAATTCTTATTAGAGCACTTGTAGCCAATTTTTGGATAAAATCCTTTGAATTCTAGTACATCGTGATGGCTTCTCCCATGTGACTCCTGTGACAACAGGACTTGATTAATGATAAAAAAAAACAAACCATTTGCCAAATTCTAAAAGCAAGAATGGCTACTCTACTCTACTGTTGGTTTTCTGATGGTCGGCAAGACTTGATTTACCAGTTAAACATTTCAATTATTCACAACATGAAAAAGGTTCCTTCCCTGTGTGGCTTCTTCACATGTTTAACAAGATCTGAGAATTACATTTTCCACATTCAGAACATAAAACTGGTTTATTTTGTGTGCTTTCTTTGATGGTAAACAAGTCCTGATTTCCATTTAAAACATTTCCCACACTCTGAACATGAAAATGGCTTCTCCTCTTTGTGACATCTTTGATGTGAAATAAGTATAGATTTCTGAATAAAACATTTCCCACACTCTGAACATGAAAATGGCTTCTCCCCTGTGTGAATTTTCTGATGTGTAACAAGGTTTGATTTTCGTGTAAAACATTTCCCGCATTCTGAACATGAAAATGGCTTCTCCCCTGTGTGAGATCTTTGATGCAAAACAAGTTCTAATTTCTTAATAAAACATTTCCCACACTCTGAACATGAAAATGGCTTCTCCCCTGTGTGCATTTTCTGATGGCTAACAAGATCTGATTTCCGAATAAAACATTTCCCACACTCTGAACATGAAAATGGCTTCTCCCCTGTGTGAGATATTTGATGCAAAACAAGGACAAATTTCTGAATAAAACATTTCCCACACTCTGAACATGAAAATGGCTTCTCCCCTGTGTGCATTTTCTGATGTCTAACAAGATCTGATTTCCGAATAAAACATTTCCCACACTCTGAACATGAAAATGGCTTCTCCCCTGTGTGAATTTTCTGATGTGTAAGAAGGTTTATTTTCTGAATAAAACATTTCCCACACTCTGAACATGAAAATGGCTTCTCTCCTGTGTGAATTTTCTGATGTTTAACAAGGTTTGGTTTTCGTATAAAATATTTCCCACACTCTGAACATGAAAATGATTTCTCCCTTGTAGGAGCCGTTTCATGTTCCACATCCCTTCTGTAACTTTTATTTTGCTTATAATTCTGTGATAAATCGGAATTTTGGACTTGTTTCAAAAGATCAGATGATAAAGCTTTCCAAGGAAGGACTGGAGGTATATCTGGGACAACAGCATGCTCTTCATATGCATCATGTGTGATAGTTTGATCATCTGTTTTAAATTCTGAAGATATTAGAGGTCCATCTGAATTCCTGATACAGTCATCGGCTAAAAATAAACACAATGTTATTATTTTTTAATGATATAATTTGCAAAGTAGATTTATTTTTTTAAACCATAACATAAGAAATTAAATTATGAAACAAATTATTCTGAATCTGTTGTCCAATTACGAGATCGAAAGGTTGCTTTACACGCAGCGACACCTAGGACCCGTCACACGGACTTACCTACCTAGCATCGTCGCTGTGGTCGGCGAACCGCCTCCTTTCTAAGGGGGCGGTTCGTGCGGCTTCACAGCGATGTCACACGGCAGCCGTCCAATAGAAGCGGAGAGGCGGAGAAGCAGCCAAAAGAAGGTGACGCCCACCTCGTTGCCGGAGGACGCAGGTAGGGTGTTGTTTCTCGTTCCTGGGGTGTCACACGTAGCGATGTGTGCTGCCTCAGGAACGACGAACAACCTGCGTCCTGCAACAGCAACGATATTTGGGATTAGAACGACGTGTCAACGATCAACGATTAGGTGAGTAATTTTGATAGTTAGCAGTCGTTCGTACGTTTCACATGCAACAACGTCGCTTACGAGGCCGGATGTGCGTCACGAATTCCGTGACCCAAACGACATCTCGTTAGCGATGTTGTTGCGTGTAAAGCCCTCTTAAGAGTTACATCTTCATTAATTCGGATCTCCCATTCCTAGCACCAATTCTCTGGAATGTGCTACAGTAAATAATCTGATTGATTGTCGCAATGTGACTGTAGGATAATGAGGGACAGGGGGCTCCTATACTTTCCCTCATGCTAGGAGACCTTAGGCTATCCCTAACCTCTGGATTACCCCTGAACAAGGAAGGAAGGGGCAGGAGTATGATGGAAATACAGATTAAGACAGACGCGAAAACCAAAATTCAGACACACTGCAAACTCACAGAAATAAAGAGTGAGAGACTAAGGAGAAAAGCAAGAGCAGGAAGGCAGAAACAAAAAGACAACAAGGGTTAACACCACAACTGCTCACAGCAATAATGCACAACAACCACTAGTTTGTATCACAACACCTCACCACATCTGTATAGGTAAACTATTAAACTATAGCTGGCATTAATGGAATAGTCCAGCCAGCATATACAGAAGGGGAGCGAATGATACTGGCTCCTCTACAGTATGTGATCAAAAACATTAACAAGGAGCTCAGCAGAGAATAAAGCCTGCTTTACACGTGTCAATTACACATGCGATCTCGCATGCGTTGTGACATACCCCCATCGTATGTGCGGCACGTTCAATTTGTTGACTGTGTCGCACAAACGATTAATTCCCGTCACACGTACTTACCTTCCATACGACCTCAATGTGGATGGCGAACATCCACTTACTGGAGTGGGAGGGACGTTCAACGTCACACGGCAGCTGGCCAATAAAAGCTGAGGGGCGTAGATGAGCGGGACGTAAACATCCCGCCCACCTCCTTCCTTCCGCATTGCCGGCGGGAGCCGCGGGACGCAGGTAAGCTGTGTTTATCGTTCCCGGGGTGTGACACACAGCGATGTGTGCTGCCTCGGGAAACATTGAACAACCGCATGTTCAATTTTTAGTAATTGAACGACGTGCATGCGATGAACCTTTTGACGTTCAATTGCAATCGCACGGAGGTTTCACACGCCACAATATAACTAACGATGCCGGATGTGCGTCACTTACGACGTGACCCCACCGACACATCGTTAGATTTATTGTAGCGTGTAAAGCCTGCTTTACTCTTGCTAGTCTTACTAAGTATGTGGTTTGATGCCTGCGTCTGCCTGCGCTGCTCACAGACATCAGAAAAGTGAACATGCAGAGTGCCAGAATCTATAATTTCTACAAATCCTGATGCCACCATGACAGTTGGCTATGTCTGCAAGCATCTCGTTGTGACATTGATCCACAACATAGACAATTTAAAAAAATTTTTTTTTCCAAAGACAAAAATCAAATAGAGACACATGCCAAATATTTAATGGGCTTCTCTGGGACTGTAACATTGATGGCCTATCCTTAGGCTTTGTAACCAAAGTAGGTAGCAGAGTCTTGCTGTCTGCACAGATAAACATTAAGGCTCCAAGACCGGCAATGTACAATGAAAATTGATGTCAGGGACTGAAGTGAGATTTCTGGCATAGGGAACGCCGCAGTTTGTTATAAATTAGAGAAATGGTGGCATCACACGTTTCTTCTGGCCAAGCTCTGCCCATTTTGGCAAAGCTGGTTAAAATTGGCGTGAAACCTCCAAAAGTTGCACAATTAATTTTTAGTACATTCATTTATTATTGACTGTAGAATGGCTATGACGTATCAATGTTTGGAATCAGCGGTACAAAAAATGTTGATGAAATAGAGAATCATGACTGTAAGGCACTAGAGTCTTAATAAGTGCTGAGAAAACCGTGCAATGTAAAAACAACAACTGTCATCATAATCAAAGCAAACAAGAGACTATAACAATATAGCTCTGCAGTGCAGCCAGGCCAACCATCTGCCTTTATAAAACCCTTCTCCGGTCTTCTTTCCAAGCTTATTGAGCAATTCACTGGGGGCAAAAAGGGGGTTTTCAGGTTCCATCTGGTACCAACCATCAATGGTGTATTTACTAGTGTCAAGACCAACATAATCCAAAAGCTCAAAAGGACCCATTGGGTAACGGGCTTCCAATTTAATTGCAACATGCATGTCTTCCTTCGATGCATGACCTCTTTCATGAAGATGCACGAATTACATTAGTTATGGTACCAGAAGACGGTTAACAATGAACCCTGGGGTGTCTTTACAGGACACAGGCATTTTTCCTAGTGTTTAACTGAAGTCCATGAGAGAGTCAGAAGTCGTTTGGCTAGTCATTGCTGTCTTAATAACCTCCACCAGCTTCATCATTGGTACTGGATTAAAGAAATGCAGCCCTCCGAACTGATGCTGCCTAGTTGTGGAGTTGGCTATGTCAGTTATTACCAATAAGAATGTGTTGCTGGCAAATATGGTGTGTTCTGGTGCAATCTGTCCAGTGTCTTGATTGGTGCGTTTTTCACTTCCAAGTTTTCTATTTTGGCTTCCACCACCAGATAATTGCTGTGCACCACGGCCGCTGGGTCTGTGCTTGTGCTGAAGTTTGAGAGCGTTTTGTTGATGAACTGTGAAGCAGCCTCAGGCTTGTCCGCAAACATCTTCTTAGTGACCCTTTTCAAGCTGTCTTCAATACTTTTGGCAGACTTTTTCAAGATGTCATCAGTCTGGTCCACTAAAACAACAACAGTGTGTCTGGTTGCTGCAGCTACATGCACTATCCTGGCAACCATCAGGCCTCCTCCGATCACAGTCACGTGCTTTATAGTCAGCTTCTTCGCGGTGGCGCTGGAGGTCATACATTTCGCTATGAGCTACCAGCAAGAGGAGGCCATGTCTGCTTGCACTGTTGGGAGCTGAAGGACATGCGAGTGATGTCAGCACAGCGCGCCATGATGATTTAGTCGCACGATTATTTTTTCACAACTGTGTTGCACAAAAAATTGATTGAAAAGTGATTTCTGACAGAATTCTGGCATAATTGCTTTGAAGAATCAAGGTCTAGGTGTCAAATCTCCTTCTGTAGGTGTCTCCAATCCTTCCAGGGTAGTTTGCCAGTAGTTCACATTCTCTAAAGCAATAATTTTATTAGATATTTTTTGGTAGTTTAAAAATTTGGTATTTCAGTGTGCGGCTGTAACTTTTATTTTTCTATTATCTAGCTATCTACACACACACACACACACAAACACACACACACACACACACACACACATACACACACAGAAACCTGTCTCCTCTTCAGCTTCATACTCCTGCAAGTAAGAGACCTTTGGTCACATGACGTGATGTCAAAAAGGTTCTTGAACAGTCCTATAATCGGCATATAAACACTGGGGCCGCTAGGAAAATGGGGGCCCTGTAAAATTGTCCTGTTTGCTCTCCCTTTCCCCTAATGCCGAATCACCATGCCAGCCTGTCTTCTATTCAGTTCTTTTAGACTCATGCAATTAAGAGACCTTTGCTTACATCATGTCACATGACTTCATCAAAGGTCCTTAAACAATCAACTTCCGAATGCAACTGATAAGGTCCTTAAGAAAGTGGGGTTCCTGAGAAATTGCACAGTTTGATTCCTCCTAACACTAGCCCTGACTGTAACCAGGGCTTATTTTTAGGGAAACAGAGTATTCATGAACCCTCTGCAGTTATTTGAGTTGCCTTCATAACAACATAGAGAAGACACTAGAAACAAACAGAAGAAGCAGAAGCAAAGAAAATACAGCTGAAAAAACCCAGAGCAGAAAGTCTAAAAATGTAAACACAAAATTAGTGCAGAAAGTACATGAGTAGATATCTCTTACTGGATAGAGCTGGAGGAAACACATCCTGAGGAACATCGGGATCTTCCTGTTTACAGTCCTGTGGGAGAAGAGGACAGGGACATCTCTCTGGTGTTGTCCTCTTACTGGATAGAACTGGAGGAGACACATACAGGGACTGAATTAATTCCTTACATACAGATAATTATAGGCCTTGTGTATTTAGTCCTGTCTATTACCTGGTGATGTGAGGGGCTGGGGAACCTCCATCATGACGTCCTTGTACAGATCTTTGTGTCCTTCTAAATACTCCCACTCCTCCATGGAGAAATAGACGGTGACGTCCTGACACCTTATAGGAACCTGACACATACAATGATACCGTCACCCCCGATCCCTTCATAGTGTTACTGTCTAATGTCCCAGCATTCCCAGCAGTGTCACCTCTCCAGTCAGCAGCTCAATCATCTTGTAGGTAGGTTCTAGGATCTTCTGGTCATTGATGTCCTCATGTATCGGGGGGTGAGGTGGAGGCCCCGTGATTGGGCTCAGGGGTCTTCCCCATCCCTCAGACACAGGGGCCTGACAGCGCTCACTAGAGGTCTTCTTCACTACTGTGTAATCCTGGTTATGGAGAGACACAGTAATAAATCTCACTACAGACATTTCCAGAGTCCTCACCTCTCCAGTTCTGTCCATCTGTTATTCCCATAGATAAGAATGATGTAATGTGACGTCATCAGAATCTCTCACCTCTCCAGTAAGCCGGAAGAGGATCTCTAGGGTGAGGTGTAATATCCTCTCCGCCATCTTGTCCCTGTTCATATCCATCCTTGATGGGGCAATCAGGAGAATTCTCTTATATAGAGGATCTCCACTTAGAGGATTTGATATTGTAGGGACCTGAATGGGGAGAAGGTGATGATGTGAAATCATAAAGAATCCTGTACAGTAATATAATTACTGGAGACTTTATATCCGATCACTGGCTGCAGAAATAACGCTAACATGTATGACATGAAGAAGAAGACAATTCATGGCTGCAGTAACCGAAATGAAGAACCTCTATCCAATAATATTACGAAGTGGCTTCTCTTCCACATGTATGGCACGTTACTATTTTATAATATTAATCTGTTGGTTTTTGTTCTCTGTATGTTTGCAGGAGTTTAGATTTCCAGATTTTTTTGGCTGATTTTTAAACGACAATTTTTTTAAATAGTTACTGTAGAACAGTGACACAGAAGAAGATGTGGGTGTGCGGGAGGACGAGAAAACCAACCAGGGCCAGGAAGCTGCTGCCAAGGCAGATAAAATAATAGGATGCAGTGAACGAGGCACAGATGCTCCGGACAAGAACAGTTTTGCCTCTATACAAGTCACTAGTGCGGCCACACTTACAATATTCTGCACAATTTCGGGCTCCAGTGAATGAGGAGGACATAACTGAACTAGAGCGGGTGCAGAGAAGAGCGACCATTACAGGAATGGAAGGTCTGCACTAGGAGGACAGGTTAGCAAGCCTGGGGTTATTCATTTTGGAAACACAAAGGCCAGGAGGTGATTTTATGTAGAAGTATATCAGGGGCATTGCTGAGATATTTCTAATGAGCTTTCAACTGAGGCCTGCAATGATGACAAGGAAGTTCAGTCATAATCACAGATGGGGATTCTCTACTGTAAAAGCAGTGAGAATATGGAACTCTCTGACACATGATGTGATAATTCTTGATAGACTACAAAAATTCAAGGTGGGCTTGGATGCCTTCCGTACAAAGTATATTATGGCAGGTTATCAGTACTAGATATTGTGATGGGACATTGATCCAGGGAACTAGTCTGATATTTTTAGAGTCATGAAGGAATTTTGCCCCTTGAAAACGTATTCACACCCCCGGAACGTTTCCACTTATTTTCACGTTACTCCCACAAACGTAAATTTATTTTATTGTGATTTTATGCGATGTACCAGCATTAAGTAACAAGTATTTGTGAAGTGTAAAGGAAATGATAGATGGTTTTCTAAATATTTAAAAATATAAATCTGAATATTGTGATGTGCATTTGTATTAAGCCCCTTGTAGTATGATGCCCCTGAGTGACCAATTGCTTCCAGAAGTCACATAATTAGTAAATTGAGTCACCTGTATCATTTATTCTCAGTATAACTACAGCTGTTTTGTGAAGATTTCATGAGTTTTGTTTAAGAACATTAGGGATCAAACAGCATTTTGAAAGCCAAGAAACCCACCAGACAGGTCAGGGATAAAGTTGTGGAGAAGAGTAAAGCAGGGTTCAGTTATAAAAAAAAAAATAGCTAAAGCTCTGAACATCCCACTAAGCACTTTTCAATCCATCATCCAAAAATAGCAGGAGTATAAAGTGGAGACATGAGGGTCAATGGGTACGCTCGTCTGCTGGCCTGGCTGTTTTCAGAAAGACTGCTCGGACCAGGGCTCATCCCACCGAATGCCCGCACTCCTTCCTTGTGGGCAGAACATTACTCAGACAAAACAGGGTGAGGTAACCACACCTTGGTGAGACATTATTAGTTCACCAACAGGCAAACACGTATCGTACATTTCCAGCAAGATCACAAGATGGTACAAACGACAGAGTCTCACCCATCAATTGGCTCACAAGGGTTTAGAATATTTGTGGCTTTGGGGCTTCAGGGCCAACTATTCCAATCAGTGGCACTTCGCTTTTGATGAGCACCCACTGAGAGGAGATAGCAGCAAGCTATAAACCTGACTGAGCACAGCAAGAAGTGTATCCAGGCAACTAAATTGTCCTCACCTGGGTTCGCCAAGCAAATATGTGGGCTCAGCATTAAGCAGGGAAGCAAATCTGTGACCCTCCAGGTGAAACCGTGGCTCCTATGCTGAAGTCTTGCAAAATGAATGTGGTAACAGGAGCAAAGCCTTTTTGATATCCCTCAGTTCTCATTTCAGGTTTTTGTGTATTACAGGATTGGTAGGAAATGGCTGTTCTCTCACTGGTTCAGTTCAATCTGACTGCATAATATTCCTCTAGTTGATGTAGTCAAAGAGGCTGAGGCAATCAACATTTAACAGACAATAGGGCTCTGGTCAGTCTGACATGAAACAATGGCTAACTTCTCTTAATTTGCCAATCGAAGGCACAATACATCTGACCTAATTAAGAACAGTTCTCTCCTCACACAAGAGGCCAGATGCGGAGTTGTCACATATAGCACAACTGAAAAAGTACAAAGCCATGGGCGTCCACCTAAACTGACATCCCAAGCAAGGAGAGCACTAATTATAGAGAAGCAGCCAAGAGGCTTGTGGTCAGTGGAAAAGCAGAAGCGATCCAGAGCTCAGGGGGAAGATCTGGCCACCGGACAACTATAAATCATAAACTCCACAAATTTGGTCTTCATGGAAGAGTGGACATTTTTAAAAGCAAAAGAATAAGAATTGAAAATTGCTTCACCGATGCCTTAATCCAATTTACCTGAGGCCCCCTTCACACACGTGTCTCCGGTACGTGTTAGGTCTGTTCCTGCACGTACCGGAGACACGGGCACACGTAGACCCATTAAAGTCAATGGGTCTGCGCACACGTGCGTGTTTTGCCATGGAACGTGTGGAGCATACGCGTGTCCGTGTGTTCCACACGTAGATATGTCCACGTTTTCTCCGGCATCACGGGTGTCACACGGCCCGCATACGGACCACACAGATGTAGTGTGGATGCGGTCCCGTGTGAAAACGTGCCGGAGAAAACTCACGTGTCAGAGACAAAAATTAACAAATCTTTGCTCACCTTCTCCAGCCCTCCTGTCTCTGCTGTCACTTGCTGCCGACCGCCGCTCATTATGCACATTTAATATTCACTTCACTCTGACCAGAAGCAGCAGCAGCGGGGAGTTGGCAGGACCGAAGACTGAAGTTCAGCACCACGTACAGCTACGCCAGGGACAGGTGAGTTGAAAGTTCTCGTTCTCCGTGTGTTATCCGTGATAACACACGGAGAACACACGTAGTGCCATAAACACGGCTCATGGAGGGGAAAACGCACCTTTGACACGTCCGTGAAACATGTCCGTGAAACACGTGCGTGATTTTCACGGACGTGTGAAGGGGGCCTGAGACAGAGCTGTTTTATAAAGTAGAAAGGGCAAAAAATGTCACCTCTAGATGTGCAAAGAGATTGGTAGCAGTAATTCTAGAGAAAGGTTTGTTCTGCAAAGTATTCACTCAAGGGGCTGAATACTAATGCACATCACAATTTTTATATTTCTTAAAATGTTTAGAAATTCATGTATAATTTCCTTTATACTCACAAATATTTGCTACTTTGTGTTGTTATCACATAAAACCCCAATAAAATCCACTTGTTTGTGGCTGTAATGTAAACAAACATGGAAAAGTTCACCGGGAGTGAATAGTTTTTCAAGGAATGGTATGTTTACCTTCAACCTAAAAAATGATGAAATTTTGTCAGAAATGTTCTCCAGTCCACACCCGAGATATTTTATGCATAGCAAATATTTTGGTGCAATCTTGCCGCCATTTAGGAACACGAGACATTTTGTACTAAAAAGTTGCAAACAGGTTAAAAGGGAAAAATACAAAGCGTTTCTATTGTGCGCAAAATTCATCATCCACTTGCTCCATTCTGAAGAATCTGGAACAAAAAACATTAATTAATACGAGAAGATAAAAAAAAAGTGACTTAGAAAAAACCCAACAGAATTGATGAGTTGGATGTAAGATTTGTGGTGCGGAGCCCGTTATACCGGCAGACGGGATGTGACCGGAGGCAGAAATATTCACAGAAGGGAAAGATTTTACACTTTGTAGATAAATCCTCTCTTCCCGGGATGTAACGGCCTCTAATGCCGGGATCACACGGCCGGATAAAGAATCATCACAGCTTCATCCAGAAAACTAGGACAAGTCTTTTCTTATTTGTCATCCATATACAATCCGGTATTTACAGCTGCTATTAATAATTTACAAGACCATTTACAGCTTCCTCCATTACAGAACTGCAATGTATCCATAACACAATGTCTGCTGTATGGTGGAGCTGGTGGGAATCTGATGATTTGTGCAGACACAGACCTGAATGGACGAGTCTCACCCGATTTACGGAAGGCACTAGAGGATGCTGGGATTATTCTCACACGCAGATTCAGTCAGTGAGAAAGAAAATCCCCATCTGCACTGCCACATCCAATAACAATGGTCTGAGGGCGAGACATTGTGTTATTTTATGGACAGCACTGAAAATACAGTAGTGTGAACGAGGACTAAAAGAAATCATCAAAGCTGTTATCTCTCCTAATCCTGCCATCTCCACCGCTCTCATTACACAAATATAACACATATAATACTGGAGGATAAAACAAGACTGAGCACAAGACCTTCACAGCCGTCTACACATCATAGGGGGATTTCATGGCCCCTTCTCTCCATCTACCTGATGATCCTGAGGAACATCGGGATCTTCTTGTTTACAGTCCTGTGGGAGAAGAGGACGGGGACATCTCTCTGGTGTTGTCCTCTTACTGGATAGACCTGGAGGAGACACATACAGGGACTGAATTCATTCCTTACATACAGATAATTATAGGCCGTGTGTATTTAGTCCTGTCTATTACCTGGTGATGTGAGGGGCTGGGGAGCCTCCATCATGACGTCCTTGTACAGATCTTTGTGTCCTTCTAAATACTCCCACTCCTCCATGGAGAAATAGACGGTGACGTCCTGACACCTTATAGGAACCTGACACATACAATGATACCGTCACCCCCGATCCCTTCATAGCGTTACTGTATAATGTCCCAGCATTCCCAGCAGTGTCACCTCTCCAGTCAGCAGCTCAATCATCTTGTAGGCGAGTTCTAGGATCTTCTGGTCATTGATGTCCTCATGTATCGGGGGGTGAGGTGGAGGCCCCGTGATTGGGCTCAGGGGTCTTCCCCATCCCTCAGACACAGGGGCCTGACAGCGCTCACTAGAGGTCTTCTTCACTACTGTGTAATCCTGGTTATGGAGAGACACACTAATAAATCTCACTCCAGACATTTCCAGAGTCCTCACCTCTCCAGTTCTGTCCATCTGTTATTCCCATAGATAAGAATGGTGTAATGTGACGTCATCAGAATCTCTCACCTCTCCAGTAAGCCGGAAGAGGATCTCTAGGGTGAGGTGTAATATCCTCTCCACCATCTTGTCCCCGTCCATATCCATCTTGGATAGGAAATTTTCTTAAACAGAATAAAATCACTTAGAGGATCCGATATTATAATGACCTGAATGGGAAGGAGATGAGCCGAAATGTAAAATTAATGGACATAAGGGAGGAAGATATCACTTGGGTACTAAAAAATATTCAACATGAAATGTGCTATGTAAATAGTACAACTGTAAAAGTAGCACATTATCGTTATAAAAAAACAATCCTTCATACAACAATGTGAACGGAAAAATGAAAAAGAGTAATTGCTCCCGGAATAAGAGTAGGAAAATACAAAAGTGCAAAAATAAATAATTTCCCAGTTTTTCGGGTAAGAACAGGACAATGGAATTAGGATTCGATGTGTTCTTGTTTCTAACGGAAGAAGAGGGGCCACACATGGCGTACGGATCTGTGCACTCGCTGACGCGCACAATTTATCACCCATTTCTTGTATGAAGGCAGCAAAAGAGTGAAAATCATCCAAATTACAAAATGTGCCCACATTATATTTCACTCCGAGACTAGAAAAATTATGCAAATACTAAAGTTTAGATATTAACTGGTTTCGGAGCTTGTAGACTTTAACCCCTTAATGACCGCGGGTAGTAAAATTTTGTTTTAGTGGTCATAGTGTTAATCCCCTACCGCTGCTGCCGGCAAACAATAAAGAAATAAAGTGTACACCGCCCCCCAATATCGGAACATTTCTGTGGTTTCAGCTACCAAGGGTAGCTCAGACCCTGGAGATCATGATTCGGGCCGGAAAAAAATGATTTATCTCCCACCTAGCATGATCAATCATATCAGAAGGGAGATAAGTCACCTACCCCGGTCCAAAGGGCCCCCAGTCCCATGCCCCACCTGATCATCTAAAATGGCCGGAGCACAGGCTGCACTCATCCTCATCCTCTGAGTTCTGTCGTATCTGACATGTCAGATGTGACATCAAAGTTCTCCCCAGGTCCAGCCAGGTCACCCGTGAATCCCCGGTCTTGCGTTACCTTCTGCAGAGACGATCCCCCACAATCCCTCCTCTTCCTTCTCAGAAGATCCTGGCCACATGTGCAGAGTGGCTCTCAGATGGCTCCCTGCTAGTAGTGACACTGAGCTTACTGCACCTCACACTGCCGTGCTGTGGACCCGGGGAGTGTGAGTGCAGTATTACTGCACCCACACTCCTCACATGAAGGGTTTGCACTTCCAGAAAATGGGAGATATGTTCTCTGAGTGTGCCACCCATATTCTAGAAGGTCCAAAGTCGTTGTATGACCTCCAAATTGGATTACGGCAGACCGTTTTTTTTTTCTTTTTAATAAATTAGTGAAAGAGGGAATGTGTTGGGGAGTGTTTTTTTTTAATATTTTTTTTGTCTTTTTTTTATTTCCCCATTTGCCATCGCACCAGGGCAATAGAAGAGCCGGGGCGAAGTGCCAGGATTTGCGCGTTTAGTGGATGCGCCACTTCTCGGTGGCTGCAGCCTGCTATTTTTAGGCCGGGATGGGCCAAATAACCATGGTTCTTTCCACCCTGAGAATACCAGACCACAGCTGTCCATTTTACCTTGGCTGGAAATCAAATTTGGGGTGTCTTAGTGTGATATTGTGGGTTATGTACTATTTTCTGTGGGTTCATGTTTTGGGCGTGGTGGTCTGTCTATTCGATATATTGTTTGTCATGTTAAGTCAGGTTATATCCCCTTGAAGTGCTTCTGTGCCTAGGTCTGGGGGAGGGGGCCTGGAATCCACCAAAACTCTCTGTTTACCTGAGAGATTAGTGATTCTGGGTGAGACTTAGGGTACCGTGTCACTAAACGATGCACCAACGATCCCACCAGCGATACGACCTGGCAGGGATCGTTGGTGCGTCGCTACATGGTCACTGGTGCGCTGTCAATCAGGCATATCTCACCAGCGACCAGCCACCAGCGACTCTGCGCTTGGTAACCAGGGTAAATATCGGGTAACTAAGCAAAGTGCATTGCTTGGTTACCCGATATTTACCCTGGTTACCAGCGTACTCCGCTTAGTGCTGGCTCCCTGCACACATAGCCAGGGTACACATCGGGTTACTAGGCAAAGCGCTTTGCTTAGTTACCCGAAATTTACCCTGGCTACGTGTGCAGGGAGCCAGCGCTAAGTGGTGTACACTGGTAACCAGAGAAACTATCGGGTAACTAAGCGAAGTGCTTAGCTTGGTTACCCGATATTTACCCTGGGTACCAGTGTACACCGCTTAGTGCTGGCTCCCTGTATACGTAGCTAGGGTACACATCGGGTTACTAAGCAAAGCGCTTTGCCTAATTACCCGATATTTACCCTGGCTACATGTACAGGGAGCCAGCGCTAAGTGGTGTACGCTGGTAACCAGGGTAAGTATCGGGTAACCAAGCAAAGCGCTTTGCTTAGTTACCCAATATTTACCCTGGTTACCAGCATACGCTGCTTACACAGAGTCGGTGCTCGTTGGTCTCCCACCGTCAAACACGCCGATGTGTGCTGCACAGTGGGAGACCAACAAGCAAAAAAATGAACCAGAACAGTGTGTAACGATCAGCGATTTCACAGCAGGGGCCAGGTCGTTGCTTAATGTCACACACAGCAAGATCGCTGATGAGGTCACTGGTACGTCACAAAACCTGTGACTCAGCAGCAATCTCGCTATGTGAGAAGTACACCTTACAAGAGAGAAGAAACAAGATTGAACCTCTGAGGGAGACGCTGAGGCTGTGGCCAGCACCCCAAAGACACTGTGAGAAACCCAGATTTCCCAGGAGAAGGACTGCTGGAGGAGTGTGACTGAACTCCGGGACATTTATGCCATTTCTGGACTAGTTTTAGCCTCCGTGTGGTGGATTATTTGATGGTCATTCTATATTGCATGGAATAAATATGCTTTGGATTGTTCACTCATCTCCCGCTGTTAATTGTGTGATATGGGAGAAGGACCCCTTCACAGGGGGTCCCCACTTTTTTTTTTATTATGTATATATTTAAAAAAAACAGCATGGGGAGACCTTCATTTTGGAATACCAGCCAAGGTGAAGCTGCCAGCAATGGTCTGCAGCCGTCTGCTTTACCCTAGCTGATTTTTTTTTGTTTTCTTCAATTATTTTTTTTTTTTTGGGGGGGGGGGAGGGGCTAAATACAAGGTTAAACACAATTTAGTGCGCCATGAAAGTTACTAAAGGGTGCCAGCTTAGAATATGCGGGGGGGGGGGGGGGGGGGGGGGGGGTAGGACATTATATATGTGTTTGACATCTATTTATCTAGCCATCTATCCATCCATCCATCCTAGCTTATTAGGTTATGTGCCCACGACAAGGATTTGCAGCGGTTTGGACGCAGAGTGTTTTGACTGCAATGTTGTGCAGTACAAGCTCAGTAGCGGGATGTTTAGAAATCTCCTGCCCGCTGTGCTGCTTTTTTCTGCAGCATAAACTAATCAGCGGCGCGGCTTCCTGAGACGCAGGGTGTCAGTTTATGCTGTGGAGATGAGAGTGTTCTTCGCAGGGAGAATAAAGTCCGCAGTGGCCTGAACCTGGATTGTGGGCACGGGCAGCTGCATTCTCATGTGGACAACACTGGCATCTGCGCAGAAGGGCTGACACTGCATCCTAGATACAGTGTCGCCGGATTGTGGGCACACAGCCTAAAAGTGAGAAATTTGTCACTACAGCAACATTTTTTGTGAACTACCTGTGGAGTCAAAATGCTCACTGTAACGCTGAATAAACGTTTTGAGTGGTCTAGTGTCCAAAATGGGGTCCCTTGTGGGGGGTTTCTGCTGTATAGGTACCTTAGGAGCCTTGCAAATGCGACATGGTGCCCGCCATTTATTTCAACTTTTCCAAAATTCACATGGTGTTCCTTCTGTTCTGAGCCCTCCCTCAACTGTTGTGTGCACTTTTTGGTGTTTCCTCTTGAAAAAGTGAGAAATTTGGTGCTAAAGCAACATTTTTGTTAAAAAAAAATGAACGTTTTCAATATGACGACCTAAGGTAATCAAATTTTGTTAAGTACCCGTGGGTTCAAAATGCTCAATGTATCCCTGGATAAAATTCATGAGGGTCTAGTTTCCAAGATGGGATCACTTGTGGGGGAGCTTCACTGTTTAGGCATCTTAGGGGCTCTCTAAACATGACATGGCATTTGCTAATGATTCCTGCTAATTTTACAGTCAAATGGCGCTCCTTCCCTTCCGCGAGCAGCCATGCGACCAAACAGTTGATTTCCACCACATATGAGGTATCTGTGTACTCAGGAGAATCTGCACAATACATTTTATGGTGTAATTTTTCTGTTACCCTTGTGAATAAAAGCTATCTGGTTAGAGTAACAATTTTGTGGTAAAATTATATATTTTTTTTTTTTATTTTCACGGCTCAATGTTATAAAATTCTGTGAAGCCTCCGGGGGTTCCAGGTGCTCACCAAACATCTAGAGAAATTTCTTGAGGGGTCGAGATTCCAAACTGGGGTCACTTGTGGGGGGGTTCTGCTGTTTAGGTACCTTAGGAGCCCTACAAATGCTACATGGTGCCCGCAATATATTTCAGCCAAATTTCCTTAACAAAATTCAAATATTGCTCCTTCTGTTCCGGCTCCTCCCATTTGTCCAAACAGAGGTTTCTGACCACATGTGGGGAATCACCGCGCTCATAAGAAAGTGGGTAATAAACTGTGGGGTCCACTTCTTGGCGTTACCTCTTGAAACCTGTCAAAGTGACACTGGTCAGAATTGTAGAAAATGGCCGAGTCATGAAGTACAAAACTGGCTCCGTCCTTAAGGGGTTAAACCATACCTCCCAACCGTCCCGGATACAGCGGGACAGTCCCTCTTTTGAGCATTTGATCCCGAGTCCCGCCCGTGAGGCTGTTTGTCCCGTGGCTCCGCCCACCCACTGTAGCCCCGCCTCGCTGTTTCTCCCTTCTATTCATTACAGAGTCGAGCGCGCACCTTGAAACTCCTGTGACTGCTGCTGAGGTATGAATCACCCCCTGCAGCAGAGCTGACCCCCCCCTGCAGCAGAGCCGCCCCCCCTGCACCAGAGCCGACCCCCCCCTGCACCAGAGCCGACCCCCCCACTCCCCCAGAGCGGACATCCCCAGTCCCGAAGCCTGCGTTTCTCTGCAGCTGTTCTCTGATTCCCCGTGTGCGGCTTCTCACTGCTGCAGACACGCGGGGAATCAGGAAGCTGAGGAGACCGTGCAATCAGCACTTCTCTCTCCTGCAGATAGCACTGGCCAGTAATAACCTATGCAGAGTTACATCTGCAGACTTCTATTAGCTTACCGATCAGTGGTCTCCTGCCTGTGGAGCTGCTGGGTCCTAGCTTCCCAACAGGTTCAGCTCTGCTTTATCCTGGCTCCCCTACCAGTTAAAGGGAACATGTCAGCAGAAATTTCACAATAAAAATAAAAGATTCCCCTCTGCAGCTCCTGGGCTGCTTCTAGAAAGGTTCCTGTTGTTATTGTGCCCCCTTTGAGACCTACAAAAATACTTTATGAAGTCTTACCTTTTTGTATGCAAATGTGTTTTTATGGTCACGGGGGCGGGCTGTCTGGCGTCCGTTATTCCCCCTCCTGCCGCTTTACGCAGTCCCCCATTGCTCATTTACATACACAAGGACGCCTTCCTCATGTAACTGTCCTCCCGAAGTTTTGCGCATGTGAACGCTTTTTCAGGTGATTGCGCAGGCGCGAGATTATGGGCGGCGCTGTGATTGTCATCAGCAGCGTTAACCAAGTACCCGCCCATAATCTCGTGCCCGCACTTTTCCCTCTGACTCCACCGTTAAGCGCAAGTGCTGGCCATATGAACCATGTTACCTATTACTGCTTGCACGAGATTATGGGCGGGTACTTGGATGACTTTGCTGATGACAATCACAGCGCCGCCCATAATCTCGCGCCCACGGTAATAGGTAACATGGTTCATATGGACAGTGCTTGCGCATAACGGTGGAGGCAGAGTGAGAAGCGCGGGCACGAGATTATGGGTGGGTACTTGGATGACGCTGCTGATGACAATCACAGCGCCGCCCATAATCTCGCGCCTGCGCAATCACCTCAAAAGCGTTCACACTTTGCACAGTGCTCAATCCCGCGAGAGTGGCACTGGGCATGCACAAAACTTCAGGAGGACAGTTACATGAGGAAGGCGTCCTCATGTATGGAAATGAGCAATGGGGGACGGCGTACAGCGGCAGGAGGGGGAATAACGGACGCCAGGCAGCCCGCCCCCGTGACCATAAAAACAGATTTGCATACAAAAAGGTAAGACTTCATAAAGTATTTTTTTAGGTCTCAAAGGGGGCACAATAGCAACAGGAACCTTTCCAGAATGCAGCCCAGGAGCTGCAGAGGGGAATCTTTTATTTTTTTTGCTAAATTTCTGGTGACAGGTTCCCTTTAAAGGGAACCTATCAGGTGCAATCTGCACTCAGAGCCAGGAGCAGTTCTGGGTGTATATTGCTATTCCCTGCCTAACTGTCCCTGTATACACTAGCATAGATAAAGGCATCTATAGAAAAAGTATTTTTAAAGAGCTTATATCTTATGCTAATTAGCGCGGGGACTAGTCCCAAGGGCGTTACTTCACTTGGCAGGTCGGCTCACATAGCGTGTTAGTACTCACACAGGGGCGTAATAACATGCTAACATGCTATGCGAGCCGACTAGCCAAGTGAAGTAACGCCCTTGGGACTAGTCCCCGCGCTCATTAGCATAAGATATAAGATCTTTAAAAATATTTGTTCTTGATCTCTTTATCTATGCTAGTGTATACAGGGATGGTTAGGCAGGGATTAGCAATATGTACCCAGAACTGCTCCTGGCTCTGAGTGCATATTGCACCTGACAGGTTCACTTTAAAGGGAACCTGTCACCAGATTTGGGGCCTATAAGCTGCGGCCACCACCAGTGGGATCTTATATACACATTCTAACATGCTGCATACCTCCCAACCATCCCGGATACAGCGGGACTTTCACGCTTTACGTTGTTTGTCCCGTTGCCACGGGCGGGACGGCCGGCTCCCGGGCTCCGCCCACCCACTCTCCCCGCCTCACTGCTTTTCCCTCCTACCATCCTAGTAGACGTGGCATAGAGAGGAGCGCTGCCTGTGCTGCTGCTGGTACAGTAAACTAATCTCCCCAGCGCTGATTTCCCTCCCTCCCCCCTCACCCCCGGCCGCCGCCTGCCCCCCTGCCGCCTGTCTGTGCGGGCGCCCCCCTGCCGCCTGTCTGTGCGGGCGCCCCCCTGCCTCATTGTGCGGGCGCCCCCCTGCCTCATTGTGCGGGCGGCCCACCGCCTCTCTGTGCGGGCGGCCCGCCGCCTCTCTGTGCGGGCGGCCCGCCGCCTCTCTGTGCGGGCGGGCGGCCGGCCGCCTCACTGTGCGGGCGACTGGCCGCCTCACTGTGGCTGCCTGCGTGTCCGTGCTGGAGGCCCGCCGGCTGCCTGCGTGTCCGTGCTGGAGGCCCGCCGGCTGCCTGCGTGTCTATGCTGAATGGGTGTGGATGGGGAGTGGATATGGGCGTGACTGTGAAATGGGTGTGGTTAGGGGGCGTGGCCTAAAAATTTGCCCAAACTTTGTCCCTCTTTTCCTTCTTTAAAAGTTGGGAGGTATGGTTAAACTGAATGTAAATGAGCCGGTCAGGAATAGCGGGAAACTGGTCCTGAACTCGTTAAAGTTGAAAATAGCTGAGACATGAAGGGGTTAATGATAATGATGACCCCAAAAAAACAGAGACCCTGCACCTACCTCCACCTGCAGAGCCGCACACTAGATATATAATACCCTGCACCTACCTCCACCTGCAGCCGCACACTAGATATATAATACCCTGCACCTACCTCCACCTGCAGAGCCGCACACTAGATATATAATACCCTGCACCTACCTCCTCCTGCAGAGCCGCACACTAGATATATAATACCCTGCACCTACCTCCACCTGCAGAGCCGCACACTAGATATATAATAACCTGCACCTACCTCCACCTGCAGAGCCGCACACTAGATATATAATACCCTGCACCTACCTCCACCTGCAGAGCCGCACACTAGATATATAATACCCTGCACCTACCTCCACCTGCAGAGCCGCACACTAGATATATAATACCCTGCACCTACCTCCACCTGCAGAGCCGCACACTAGATATATAATACCCTGCACCTACCTCCACCTGCAGAGCCGCACACTAGATATATAATACCCTGCACCTACCTCCACCTGCAGAGCCGCACACTAGATATATAATACCCTGCACCTACCTCCACCTGCAGAGCCGCACACTAGATATATAATAACCTGCACCTACCTCCACCTGCAGAGCCGCACACTAGATATATAATACCCTGCACCTGCCTCCACCTGCAGAGCCGCACACTAGATATATAATACCCTGCACCTACCTCCACCTGCAGAGCCGCACGCTAGATATATAATACCCTGCACCTACCTCCACCTGCAGAGCCGCACGCTAGATATATAATACCCTGCACCTACCTCCACCTGCAGAGCCGCACGCTAGATATATAATACCCTGCACCTACCTCCACCTGCAGAGCCGCACACTAGATATATAATACCCTGCACTTACCTCCACCTGCAGAGCCGCACACTAGATATATAATACCCTGCACCTACCTCCACCTGCAGCCGCACACTAGATATATAATACCCTGCACCTACCTCCACCTGCAGAGCCGCACACTAGATATATAATACCCTGCACCTACCTCCACCTGCAGAGCCGCACACTAGATATATAATAACCTGCACCTACCTCCACCTGCAGAGCCGCACACTAGATATATAATACCCTGCACCTACCTCCACCTGCAGAGCCGCACACTAGATATATAATACCCTGCACCTACCTCCACCTGCAGAGCCGCACACTAGATATATAATACCCTGCACCTACCTCCACCTGCAGAGCCGCACACTAGATATATAATACCCTGCACCTACCTCCACCTGCAGAGCCGCACACTAGATATATAATACCCTGCACCTACCTCCACCTGCAGAGCCGCACACTAGATATATAATACCCTGCACCTACCTCCACCTGCAGAGCCGCACACTAGATATATAATAACCTGCACCTACCTCCACCTGCAGAGCCGCACACTAGATATATAATAACCTGCACCTACCTCCACCTGCAGAGCCGCACACTAGATATATAATACCCTGCACCTACCTCCACCTGCAGAGCCGCACACTAGATATATAATACCCTGCACCTACCTCCTCCTGCAGAGCCGCACACTAGATATATAATACCCTGCACCTACCTCCACCTGCAGAGCCGCACACTAGATATATAATACCCTGCACCTACCTCCACCTGCAGAGCCGCACACTAGATATATGGCTGCTCTGTGCTTCCAGGACCTGTGATGATGTCACATGGAGGGGAGGAGTCAGGGGTCACATGATCAGCTCCTCAGTGTATGCAGGACTCTGCTGTGCTGGTTGTCATGGTGCTGGATGAGGGGAAGTTTATGTGTGGGGTCAGGAGGGGTTTACAGTGTGGATGTAGCAGAGCCGTGTGTGTACGAGGTGTACGGAGCGGAGCCGCGTGTGTACGGAGCGGAGCTGTGTGTGTACGAGGTGTACGGAGCGGAGCCATGTGTGCACAAGGTGTATGGAGCAGAGCCGTGTGTGTACGAGGTGTGCGGAGCGGTGTGTGTACAAGGTGTACGGAGCGGAGCCGTGTGTGCACGAGGTGTACGGAGCGGAGCCGCGTGTGTACGAGGTGTATGGAGCAGAGCCGCGTGTGTACGAGGTGTGCGGAGCAGAGCCGTGTGTGTACGAGGTGTACGGAGCAGAGCAGTGTGTGTGCGAGGTGTACGGAGCAGAGCCATGTGTGCACAAGGTGTACGGTGTGGAACCGTGTGTGTACGGAGCGGAGACGTGTGAGTACGAGGTGTACGGAGCAGAGCCGTGTGTGTGCGAGGTGTACGGAGCGGACCCGTGTGTGTGCGAGGTGTACGGAGCGGAGCCGTGTGTGTGCGAGGTGTACGGAGCGGAGCCGTGTGTGTGCGAGGTGTACGGAGCGGAGCCGTGTGTGTGCGAGGTGTATGGAGCGGAGCCGTATGTGTACGAGGTGTACGGAGCAGAACCGTGTGTGTGTACGAGGTGTACGGAGCGGAGCCGCCTGTGTACGAGGTGTACGGAGCGGAGCCGCGTGTGTACGAAGTGTACGGAGCGGAGCCGCGTGTGTACGAAGTGTACGGAGCGGAGCCGCGTGTGTACGAAGTGTACGGAGCGGAGCCGCGTGTGTACGAGGTGTACGAAGCGGAGCCGCGTGTGTACGAGGTGTACGAAGCGGAGCCGCGTGTGTACGAGGTGTATGGAGCAGAGCCGCGTGTGTACGAGGTGTGCGGAGCGGTGTGTGTACAAGGTGTACGGAGCGGAGCCGTGTGTGCACGAGGTGTACGGAGCGGAGCCGCATGTGTACGGAGCGGAGCCGCGTGTGTACGAGGTGTGCGGAGCAGAGCCGTGTGTGTACGAGGTGTACGGAGCAGAGCAGTGTGTGTGCGAGGTGTACGGAGCGGAGCCATGTGTGCACAAGGTGTACGGTGTGGAACCATGTGTGTACGAGGTGTACGGAGCAGAGCCGTGTGTGTACGAGGTGTACGGAGCAGAGCCGTGTGTGTACGAGGTGTACGGAGCAGAGCCGCGTGTGTACGAGGTGTGCGGAGCAGAGCCGTGTGTGTACGAGGTGTACGGAGCAGAGCAGTGTGTGTGCGAGGTGTACGGAGCGGAGCCATGTGTGCACAAGGTGTACGGTGTGGAACCGTGTGTGTACGGAGCGGAGACGTGTGAGTACGAGGTGTACGGAGCAGAGCCGTGTGTGTGCGAGGTGTACGGAGCGGACCCGTGTGTGTGCGAGGTGTACGGAGCGGAGCCGTGTGTGTGCGAGGTGTACGGAGCGGAGCCGTGTGTGTATGAGGTGTATGGAGCGGAGCCGTGTGTGTACGAGGTGTACGGAGCAGAACCGTGTGTGTGTACGAGGTGTACGGAGCGGAGCCGCCTGTGTACGAGGTGTACGGAGCGGAGCCGCGTGTGTACGAAGTGTACGGAGCGGAGCCGCGTGTGTACGAAGTGTACGGAGCGGAGCCGCGTGTGTACGAGGTGTACGAAGCGGAGCCGCGTGTGTACGAGGTGTATGGAGCAGAGCCGCGTGTGTACGAGGTGTGCGGAGCGGTGTGTGTACAAGGTGTACGGAGCGGAGCCGTGTGTGCACGAGGTGTACGGAGCGGAGCCGCGTGTGTACGGAGCGGAGCCGCGTGTGTACGAGGTGTGCGGATCAGAGCCGTGTGTGTACGAGGTGTACGGAGCAGAGCCGTGTGTGTGCGAGGTGTACGGAGCGGAGCCATGTGTGCACAAGGTGTACGGTGTGGAACCGTGTGTGTACGAGGTGTACGGAGCAGAGCCGTGTGTGTACGAGGTGTATGGAGCAGAGCCGCGTGTGTACGAGGTGTGCGGAGCAGAGCCGTGTGTGTACGAGGTGTACGGAGCAGAGCAGTGTGTGTGCGAGGTGTACGGAGCGGAGCCATGTGTGCACAAGGTGTACGGTGTGGAACCGTGTGTGTACGGAGCGGAGACGTGTGAGTACGAGGTGTACGGAGCAGAGCCGTGTGTGTGCGAGGTGTACGGAGCGGACCCGTGTGTGTGCGAGGTGTACGGAGCGGAGCCGTGTGTGTACGAGGTGTACGGAGCGGAGCCACGTGTGAACGAGGTGTACAGAGCGAAGCCGCGTGTGTATTCATATGCAAGTGACACGCTCGGGTCAGGAGAGCCACCGGCCGGTCCGGACAGTGCTGTGCGATCCTCGTACGGGTCAGCCGCTCCTGTGACTTTGGCATATCCTCACACCTAATGTAATATACTGTGATAGAGGATAACACCGGCATATCCTCACACCTAATGAATATACCGTGATGGAGGATAACACCGGCATATCCTCACACCTAGTGTAATATACCATGATGGAGGATAAGGCGGAAAACTGTGGAGGAGAAAAGCGCAAATAGGGTCTTATCTGGTGGATGAGGGGATACACATGAAAAGACAGGTACTCACCTGTACCGGTTGTGACAAGGCACAACTCCTATGCAAGCATATAGGCAGATTATGCGGTAGTGGTCAGCAGCAGCCCCGATGGAGACATGTAGATCACAAGATGGATAAGAGAAAAACCGGGATAGATGCTGCGCTAGAAACCACGATTCCAAGGGATGTGATAAAATCCTTTCCTTTATTGGCAGGAGTCAACGCGTTTCGAAGGCATAGCCGCCTTCTTCATCAGGACAAGACAGTACAAGAAAAGAACAGCATGACATGTGTTACTGCACAGCGAAAGATATATAGCATTGAAAAAAAATGGGTAACCACGTCAGCAGGAATGACGTCAGAGGACCAGTGACTCATCGCCACGTGGAGCTCTCAAAGAAAAAAAAAAATGGGAGGAAATGAAAAAGGAGAAAGGAAGAAAAAAGAGAAAAAAAGAAATAAGAGGAAAAAAAGGAGAAAAAAAGGGGAATTTAGGACTGTGATTAGAGAGAGGGTGTAACCAGTTTACTTGCTGGAGTGCTAGACATATAGACAAGTTTGATGTAATCAGAACAATGAAAGCCAGTGACACTGGAACATGGATGTGAGAAATCGTGAAAATAAAAATGACAATGCATATATAAGTATATATATAAAAAACTTGCTGTGGGGGCGTGGCCTGGACATGGAGGGATAAAGAAGCATGGGGAATCTGCTCCTGCCCTGACCTAGGAATACACTGCAACAGCGTCTCTTTTACCTGGCTTCAGACAGCAAAGGGGCAAGAGGAAGGGGAGAGGAAGCTCCCAGCCCACATCTAATCCATCGGGGACCCCTGCTCGAGATATACGGAGCTACATGCTGGACCCGGCTCAGGAGGCTCCTGGGCACAAGATGGCTGACACAGCAATGCACACAAGAAGCGGCCGCTCGCTGAGTGCGACGGTAGCGGCCGCTGAAGATTTATCAGCTGCAAGCGGCATGGAGAGTCTGGCGGCAGAGATCTGCGGCGACTGGGTACAGACGCAGGTTAGTGGGGAACAGGCCAGCGCGTCTCCCGCGGTGGGAGGGCAAGATGGCGCTGCACCCACGTGCGCTGGCGGTGCAGCAGGAGCGACCGCAGATTACATTTAGGTGGCATCCCCCTGTGCAGAACCAGGAGGAAAGAACAAGGACAGTGGGAGGCCCTCGGCGGGGGGGATTCCCTCTTACCTCCCTTCCAGCAGGAGTCTGCACACTATCTCAGGCTTGGAGGTTCAGCTAATGGAGGAGGGGGGGGTGGTGCTGCCCGGCCACAGAGCTGCTGCAGGCTTGGAGCTGTGTGTTCCCCCTGTGCCCCTGGGAGCTGCTGGGACTGTGTCTCAGGCCTGTGCCACACATCCGTGCCTCCGGCACGTGTTTGTCATTTTTTACACGTACCGGCGGCACGGAGACACTTTAACCAATGCTACCCTATTGTAGCAGGCACACACACGTAAAACCACACGGAACGTGTGTCCGTGTGCGTTTGTACGTGTGTGCGATTTTCAAAGCGCTGACATGTCCGGTTTTTCGCCGGCAGCACGGGTGTCACACGGCCCGCACCCGCACCACACGGGTGTAGTGTGGATGCGGTCCCGTGTGACACGCGCCGGAGAAAACACACGTCAGTTAAAAAAAAAAAAAACATTAACTCACCTTCTCCAGCCCTCCTGCCTCTGCCGCTGCTGCCTCTTGCTGCCGACCGCCGCTCATTATTCTCATTGAATATTCACTTCACTGCCTGGCAGCAGCAGCAGCGGGGAGACGGGAGGGCTGGAGACCGAGGATCAGCACCACGGACAGCAGCGCGGACATCAGGAAGGACCAGGTGAGTATAATAATTACTGATTCTACGTGTGCTATCGCGGATAGCACACGTAGAACACACGTGTCACGCACGTACCAGAGACACGTACTTACCTGCACACAACACGCAGGGAAAATACGTGTCTCTCGGCACGTGCGTGAAATTCACGTGAGTGTGGCAGAGGCCTTATATGGGGAGCTCCCTTGCAGGATCACATGCCACAGCTGCAAAATCAGATATTGCTGCACAAGCTGCTGAGCTTATTAACATCAGTGAAGGAGGGGGTCACCCTGCACACCAGTCCATGCACCAGATGTGGAGGGTGCTGGAGGGCCTTAGCTCCCATATTAGAAATATCCCAACGAAAGCTGACATGGAGTCATATATAGACAGACTGGAAAGCTCCTACAGATCAGAGCTCTCAGGTCTGAGAGACGAAGTCCAGCAGATGGGGGAAAGAGTGGGGTCTATTGAATCTTTAACACAATCCCTATCAATTAAAGTAACCGAGCAGGACTCTAACCTGGCCTCCCACACAGCACACTTCCAATATCTAGCCGACCATATTGATGACATTGAAAATCGTAACAGGCGAAACAATATAAGGGTCCGCGGCCTTCCAGAATCGATTGAATCTGCAGACCTTGACAAATCCCTTCGCCATATCTTTAATGCCTTGCTGCAAGTTCCCTTGGACTCACCATTGGAACTGGATAGATCACACAGAGCTCTGGGCCCTCGGTCCTTGGACCTGGACCCTCGGTCCTTGGACCTGGACCGTCCCAGAGATGTTATTTGCAAGGTCCACAGATACCAGCTGAAGGACGCCATCATGATGCGGGCCCGCTCGGCAGAGAACCTACGTCACCAGGGACAGAGGATCCAACTCCTGCCGGACTTATCCAGGTGGACTCTACAGAAAAGGAGGGCATTGAGGCCACTCCTGGACTCTCTACGACAACGAAACATACCCTACACATGGGGGTTTCCTTTCCGTCTTAGGGTCCACCGGGCGGGCAGGATGCATGTCTTGAGTCACCCTGGGGGTATACCGGCATTTGCGGCGGCCCTACAGATCCCAGAGGTAACTATCACGGGATGGCCGTGCTTGCCTCCGGGGGGACCTGGGGATGTGCATCCTGTGGCGGCCCGGGCGAGGAGGGGAAATCAACAAGAAGCCCCTGTAGATCGTGGCTGAAATGTGGTAATTGAGATGAAAAGAAAAAGTTGATACTCAATTTTGTTTGAGAGCTATGGTTTAATTTCTCCTGGAGTAGTTTGAAATGCACAACAGGAAAAAAAAAAAAAAAAAAAAAAAGTATTAACAATTGTTTTTGTGTTGCATGGTTGAGGTGTGCTGGGGGCGGTTCCCTCTTTGAAGGCAATGGCCTGGGTCGTGGCTCCTTCAGGGACGTCCAGCTCCGCCTGAGGGGCTGGCTCGTCCCTGTGGGGTCTACGCTCATGGCCGCAGTGTTAGTTGGGAGTGTGGGCAGAATGTGAAATTGTAAAGCTATGATGAATGACATAAGTTGCTCAGGTGGTGTATACTGGGTCGGGGGGAGTTCCCCTCCGTGTTCAGTCCGCCTCTTTTCTGGGGTTGTTGCACTTGGCAGGCCAAGGCGCAGCTATATAAAAAACCCGCCCCAATCAGTCGTCTAGTTAGACGACAACTTTAGCCCTTCTGCGGTGCTGAAGTACTTTCGTCTATAATCTTTTCCTAATCCCTTTTTTTTTTTTTTTGCAGTTGTCTATTCCCTCTTCTCTCCCTGTTCTTTTTCATTTCTCATTCTTCTTCGCACTTCCTTGGCTTTTCCTCTTCCCACTCTCCTTCCCATTCCTTTTAGCCACTCATCCTACTTCCCTCCCTCCTACAGTTTGTGGTCTGGGACCCGGGTGTGGAATCATGGCAGAACTAAAATTCGGCTCTCTGAATGTTAAAGGGTTCAATACCCCCCAAAAACGGGCACAAATCTTATACGACATGCAAAAACAGAAGGTACACATTCTTCTTCTTCAAGAAACTCATTTTAAAGTCGGCTGTATCCCCAATATGACAAACCGTTACTACTCGACCTGGTATCACAGCGCTAACATGGAGTCCAGGTCCAGGGGGGTGTCTCTGGCCCTTCACAAATCTTTAGCACATTCCATGATAGACATAAAGTTAGATCCGGAAGGCAGATATGCCATAATTAAGTTGCGTATTGCGAATACAGTGTTCACAGTGGCAGGGTGGTATGCACCCAACGTAGGACAGTCAAGGGCAGGGCGAAGCTTCCTTCGGGTGCTGGCGGAATTCTCAGAGGGGGTGGTAATCTTGGGAGGGGATTTTAACCTTCCTTTGAACCCATCAGTGGATACCTCGTCGGGCAGAAGCGCGATTCCCCTGTCTCACTTAAGGTCATTTAAGCAGGAGATGCACCAGTCACAATTGGTAGACGTGTGGCGGATATTAAATCCATCTGGAAGGGATTATACCTTCTACTCAAACCCACACGACTCATATAGTCGTATTGATTTCTTTTTGATAAGTCAGCATGCTCTCGCTTGGAGCCCAGTTGCGAGATCGGTAGCGTGGTTTGGTCGGATCACGCGCCCATTTTTCTAACTATGTCTCCCCCTAACGGCCAGACGCGCGAGTGGACATGGAAACTTAATGATAACCTCTTGAAAGATACGGTGTGCGTGAATGACATCAAGGAATCGATTGGGGTTTTTATGGAGGCACATACGGCGGACCCTACTTCCCTACCCCTTCAGTGGGAAGCATTTAAGTGCATGATTAGGGGGGTACTGATAAAACATGGGGCACGCATTAAGAGAATGAAGATTTCACAAGTCAAGGAATTACTCGACACGATACATAGGCTGGAATTTACACATAAAAGACACAGGTCGACAGGGGTCCTGGCGGACCTCACTAAATGTAGAGAAGATCTTAGGTCACTTCTTAACGAGAAATACCTCAGATACCGAAATCACTACAAACGCTTTCTATACCAACACTCAGACAAGTGCGGCAGGCCCCTATCGCGCCTGCTTCATCCCCGTAATAATACGTCGTTTATCTCACGCTTGCAGCGGCGGGGCGGTTCGGACACAAGTAACCCGGTGGAGATTCTGGAGGAAATGCAGACATTTTATTCAGACCTCTATAACATTAGGGGCCGCTTGGCAGACATGGGGCCGAGTAACTTGTCAGAGCGAATTGATGGATATGTGGCAGAGACTGCGTCCACCCCGCTGGGGAATGAGGAGGTCTCTCAATTGGAAGAACGGTTTACAGAAGAGGAGATTGGTGTGGTGATCAAAAATACCCCAGCCGGTAAGAGCCCTTGCCCAGATGGGTTTTCCCCAGCATTTTATAAGACATTTAAAGAATTAATAACACCATTTCTCACAAAGGTCTTTAATGCAGTTTCTGACACATCCCCATTTGCAGCACAGTCCCTGGAGGCTTATATCACAGTAATACCAAAACCAGGGAAGGATCCATCTATGGTCTCTAATTATAGGCCGATTTCGTTATTAAACGTGGATGTGAAGTTGTTCTCCAAAACACTGGCTAACAGATTGGCTCCCCTTCTCCCTGAAATTATTAATTCAGACCAAGTCGGCTTTGTACAGGGCAGAGAGGCTCGAGATAATGTAAATAAGACATTATTACTTATGGCAAATGCAATCTCCTCCTCCACATCTATGGGCCTTCTGTCGGTGGACGCCGAGAAGGCTTTCGACCGAGTGCACTGGGATTTCCTTCGCGCGGCATTGAAAAAGATTGGCCTGGGCCCCCACTTTCTACAAAAAATATTGGCATTGTATACGTGTCCCTCGGCACGGATCAAGGCCAATGGAGCGTTGTCCCGGCCCATTGCTATAAGGAATGGTACGAGACAAGGGTGCCCTCTCTCCCCGTTGTTATATGTGGTAGTGATGGAGCATCTGGCCAATGCCATAAGGAGGAATCACTGTGTACACGGTCTACAAGTGGAAGGTAGGATGCATAAGACCTCCCTGTACGCTGACGACTTATTGATTTATATCTCTCAACCTCACATCACTCTACCCTCTTTGTTGATGGAGTTTGAGAAATTCGGAGATCTGAGCAACTTTAAAGTAAATTATTCAAAAACGGAAGCTTTGAATGTTACCATGCAGCCCTCTGAGGTGTCATTAGCCAAACAAAACTTCTCGTTTCGGTGGCAACCCAAAGCAATCACATATTTAGGTATACAAATCCCTGCTGATCTCACACTCCTCTATTCTCTGAATTATCAGACCCTGTTGACACGAACACTTAAAGACCTACTATCATACCATAAAAAGCCTATTTCGTGGTTCGGACGCATCAACTCGTTCAAAATGGACGTGCTACCACGGTTCCTGTACATCTTTCAGGCGGTCCCTATTTTGCCACCGGCGAGTTTTTTCCGCACACTTAAATCGGCATTAATCAAATTTGTATGGGGCCACTCGAGGGCGAGAGTAAGATATCAGATCTTAACCAGATCCATTAGTAGGGGAGGGGCTGGATTGCCGGATCTTCGTAGATACCATCAGGCCGCTCTCCTGCTGCGTATGTTCGACTGGCAGTTTTCGGCTACACATAAAAAATGGGTCGTGTTGGAACAGGGGGGAGCGCCGTTGCCCACGAGGTATCTGCCATGGCTGGAGTCGCGTGAGGGGGTGAAGTTACCTGCAGCTGACTTTCTAATCAAGGCCACACTTAAAGTGTGGGATCGGGTGAGACAGGGGGGCTCCTTGACGGGTCCCCCGCTTTTGCTCATTCCGATTTTTTCCAACCCGGAATTTTCCCCGGGAACCATACGTTCCTCCTTTCTGCGCTGGAAGGTGGAAGATGATCTAAGGGTATATCATGCTTTGAAAGGGAATGATATCATGTCTTTTGGAGACATGCAGGGCCTGGACCTCCCGCGCCTGTTGTCATGGATTGAGTATAGACAACTATACTCCTTTGTCAGTAATCGACTGAGACACTGGAAACACGTACCTGACATTACTCCGACCCCGTTTGAAGGGTTGTTTTTACAAAAGTCCCCTCCATCTCATTTAATTTCAGTCATTTACAAATTACTGAGTCAGGCGGCCCCGGATACAGACACAGACCCAAATTTTATAGCGAACTGGGAGACAGATCTGGGCACTACTTTTACTGAGGAGGAGAAGCAGAAAGCTTACCTGTTTACCCATAAGATGTCTACAGCTGGCTATGCAAAAGAAAAGAACTACAAAATTCTATCCAGATGGTATCAATATCCGGTGAAACTACATAAGATCTTTCCCTCTGTGTCAGAGTTGTGTTAGCGATGTGGGGGGGCCCCCGGGACGATGCTACATATTTGGTGGGAGTGTTTGCTGATCAGGCCCTTCTGGTTGGAGGTGTTTCAGACATACACCAAAATTACTGGAGAATTGGTGACACCATCACCACAAATCTCGTTGCTGTCCATGTTGCCTGGCTCTATTAAAACACAAAAGGGAGATCTACTTAGATTTTGTCTAACAGCAGCCCGCTCAGTGATTCCTAGGCACTGGCGGACGACGATCCTTCCATCATTGCAAGAGTGGCAACAGGAAATGGCCTCCATATTTTATATGGAGGACTTGTCCGCTGAGGCAACAGGGGACAGTGAGAGATTTTTAAAAATTTGGCAGCCCTGGATCCTTTTCAAAGATACTGAAGCGTTTCGAGATCTGTTCAGCCCTTGAGCCGATAGCAATCCCGCTCATAGTTCCTATCTTAGCCCGCCACACCTGGGAGCACCACGGCCTTCCTCCCCCCTCAGACCTTCCCTTCCCTTTCCTTTCCTTTTCTCACCCACCATCGCTGCTTTTCTGCTACTCAGTTCCTTTCTTCTCTTGGCTATCTATTATTTATACTTTAAGATGCCTTGCATTATAGTTGGAGTGTCAAGCCTGCTTTACATGGTACGATCGATTGTGCGATTTCACAATCGATCGTACCCGCCCCCGTCCTTTCTGCGTCACGGGCAAATCGCTGCCCGTGTCGCACAAAGTCAGTAGCCCCCGTCACACATACTTACCTCTCGTGCGACCTCGCTGTGGGCGGCGAACGTCCACTTCCTGAAGTGGGAGGGACGTTTGGCGTCACAGCGACGTCACACGGCCGCCGGCCAATAGAAGCGGAGGGGCGGAGATGAGCAGGATGTAAACATCCCGCCCACCTCCTTCCTTCCACATAGAGCCGGCGGCGGCCGCGGGAGGCAGGTGAGCTGGTCATCGTTCCCGTGGTGTCACACGGAGCGGCGTGTGCTACCACGGAAACGATGATCAACCAAATTAAACGATATTATGGAACCTAACGAGCAGTACCCGACTCATGATTTGTGAGCGATACTGCGTCGCTAGGAGGTGTCACACAGGCCGGCATCGCCAGCGATGCCGGATGTGCGTCACAAAAACCGTGACCCCGACGATCTATCGCACGATAGATTGTCTGGTGTAAAGCAGCCTTAACTCTTTTGCTCAATATCTGGGATTTACATGCCAGACCGATGTCGCAGACGCCTTCTCTTTCCCTCACTGGTTTAAAATCTTGCCTCTCACGGAGAGAGAGAGTTAATGTGGATCTATTAATGGATGAGGAGGGAGACGGAGAGAGCAGTGACATAAATTACATAAAGCAGGGCTTTGCAAGTTTACCGTATTATTATTTAGTTTTTTTCTTAGAGAAAATTGTATTCTTAACTGAATCGTTTAGTTAAACTCTTTTGGAATAAGATTGTTATTGCAAAATTGGTCTGTAAGATCTAAAGCTGGTGTCACACATAACGACGACGACAACGACGTCGCTGCTACGTCACCATTTTATGTGACGTTGCAGCGACGTCCCGTCGCTGTCGCTGTGTGTGACATCCAGCAACGACCTGGCCCCTGCTGTGAGGTCGCCGGTCGTTGCTGAATGTCCAGCTTCATTTTTTGGTCGTCACTCTCCCGCTGTGACACACACATCGCTGTGTGTGACAGCGAGAGAGCGACGAAATGAAGCGAGCAGGAGCCGGCACTGGCAGCTGCGGTAAGCTGTAACCAGCGTAAACATCGGGTAACCAAGGGAAGACCTTTCCCTGGTTACCCGATGTTTACGCTGGTTACCAGCCTCCGCTCTTGCTGCCAGCGCCGGCTCCTGCACTGTGACATGTGGCTGCAGTATGCATCGGGTAATTAACCCGATGTATACTGTAGCAAGGAGAGCAAGGAGCCAGCGCTAAGCAGTGCGCGCGGCTCCTTGCTCTCTGCACTGTGACATGTAGCTGCAGCACACATCAGGTTAATTAACCCGATGTGTACTGTACCTAGGAGAGCAAGGAGCCAGCGCTAAGCGCGGCTCCCTGCTCTCTGCACATGTAGCACAGCGACGTTATGATCGCTGCTTCTGCTGTGTTTGACAGCTAAGCAGCGATCATAACAGCGACTTACAAGGTCGCTGTTACGTCACCGAAAATGGTGACGTAACAGCGACGTCGTTGTCGCTGTCGCTTAGTGTGACACCAGCTTAACTCTTTTTCTTCTTATTTTCTGTACTATTTGTTTTTCTAATAAAGAAAGATTATACATAAAAAACTTGCTGTGAATAAATGAATAAAAAATGATATAAAAAATTATATAAAATATATATAAATATATATATGTATATATACATATAAGAAAAATGTATAAATAAATATGCATATAAAACCCATATGGATGAACGTGCATGGAGTGTAAAAATATATAAATATATACACTCCATGCACGTTCATCCATATGGGTTTTATATGCATATTTATTTATACATTTTTCTTATATGTATATATACATATATATATTTATATATATTTTATATAATTTTTTTATATCATTTTTTATTCATTTATTCACAGCAAGTTTTTTATATATATACTTAAAGTAAAGTCCTTGCGGATCCATGACTTGTTCATTTTGATGAACGTTAGTCTGTCCACATTGTCACTGGACAGACGCGTGCACTTATCTGTCAGCACACACCCAGCAGCACTGAAGACACGTTCAGAGACAACGCTGGCAGCTGGACACGACAAGATCTCCAAGGCGTAAGTGGCGAGCTCAGGCGAGCCATTTTTCAAGATTTGATGCCCAAAATGAGCAAGGCTCCAGTTGCAAAGTCATGGCATCGATGTTCATTTGGAGATACTCCTGCATCATCCTCTGCAGCAGTTGACTATGTGTCAGACTTCTTGTCTCTGTTGGCCTTGCAAAGGATGGTCTAAAACAATTATGAAAAGATTCAATAAAATTGCTGTCACCAGCACCAGATATGGTGCTGCTGGTACGGATAGACTGTTGATGACGAGACCGTCCCCTGTTTGTCAAGTTACAACTGGGAGATTCACTCCGTGCACCACTGGGGTTTGGTGGAAAAGCCGAGCTAAGATTGAGTAACAGCTTCTGCTGATACTCCTGCATACGTGCGTCCCTTTCTATGGCTGGAATTATTTTACAAAATTTAGACTTGTACCGGGGATCTAATAGTGTGGCAACCCAATAGTCATCATCACTTCTAATTTTGCCAATCCGAGGGTCATGTTGTAGGTAGTGCAGCAAGAAGGCGCTCATGTGTCTTGCGCATCCATGCGGACCAAGTCCATGCTGTGTTTGTGGCATAGAGGTGCTAACCGTTCTTTCTTCCTCTGACATCTCCCCCCAACCTCTTTCAACTGAAATGTGACCAAGGTCTCCCTCATCTGCTGATTCTTCCATGACCATGGACAGTTCGTCCTCCTTTTCTTCATGTTCTCCTGCACCTTCCTCAACATTTTGCCTGCTACCATGCGCCCTTGTTAATACCTCTCCCCCACCATCTCATGCCTGCCGGCTTGGTGATGATGAACGCCTGGACCTTGGTGATGTTGTTATCCCTTGCGCATATAAATCCTCATGTACTTCCTCCCCTTCCTGTTGAACCACCGCCTGACTCCGAATAGTGTTTAGCGTGTGCTCCAGCATGTAAATGACTGGAATTGTCCTGCTGATAATAGCATTGTCAGCGCTAAACATATTCGTCGCCATGTCGAAACTGTGCAGAAGGGTGCATAGGTCCTTGATCTGAGACCACTCCGTCAGGGTGATCTTCCCCACCTCTGCATCTCGTTGGCCCAGGCTATACGTCATGATGTATTGCACCAGTGCTCGGCGGTGCTGCCACAGTCGCTGTAACATGTGGAGAGTTGAATTCCAGCGTGTCGGCACATCACATTTCAGGCGATGAACCGGCAGTCCGAAAGACTTCTGAAGCGAAGCAAGTTGCTCAGCTGCAGCGGTTGAACGGCGGAAGTGAGCATACAGTTTTCGTGCCCTGTTCAGATGGCCATCTAGGCCGGGATAGTGTGTTAAAAATTGCTGGACAACAAGGTTCAACACATGAGCCATACAAGGCACGTGTGTCACCTTGCCCAGGCAAAGGGCCGCACCCAGGTTTGCAGCATTGTCAGAAACTCGGACAGCAGAGCTGCTCACAACTCAGCCGATGTGTGACTCTTATTTCCAAGACATTTCAAGCTAAAGACCGCCTGATGCCGTTGCGCTCTGCTGCCAGCATAGTAAGTATCATAGTATCATAGTATCATAGTTTTTAAGGTTGAAGGGAGACTCTAAGTCCATCTAGTTCAACCCATAGCCTAACATGTTGATCCAGAGGAAGGCAAAAAAACCCCAATGTGGCAAACAAGTTCCAATGGGGAAAAAATTTCCTTCCTGACTCCACATCCGGCAATCAGACTAGTTCCCTGGATCAATACCCTGTCATAAAATCTAATATACATAACTGGTAATATTAAATTTTTCAAGAAAGGCATCCAGGCTCTGCTTAAATGTTAGTAGTGAATCACTCATTACAACATCATGCGGCAGAGAGTTCCATAGTCTCACTGCTCGTACAGTAAAGAATCCTCGTCTGTGATTATGATTAAACCTTCTTTCCTCAAGACGTAGCGGATGCCCCCGTGTTCCAGTCGCAGGCCTAGGTGTAAAAAGATCTTTGGAAAGGTCTCTGTACTGTCCCCTCATATATTTATACATTGTGATTAGATCCCCCCTAAGCCTTCGTTTTTCCAAACTAAATAACCCCAAGTTTAATAACCTGTCTTGGTATTGCAGCCCACCCATTCCTCTAATAATCTTCGTCGCTCTTCTCTGCACCCTCTCCAGTTCAGCTATGTCCTTCTTATATATCGGTGACCAGAATTGTACACAGTATTCTAAGTGCGGTCTCACTAGTGACTTGTACAGAGGTAGAACTATATTTTTTTCATGAACATTTATACCTCTTTTAATACATCCCATTATTTTATTAGCCCTGGCAGCAGCTGCCTGACACTGTCCACTAAAGTGAAGTTTACCATCCACCCATACACCCAAGTCTTTTTCTGTGTCTGTTTTACCCAGTGTTCTACAATTAAGTACATAATAATAAATGTTATTTCCTCTACCCAAGTGCATGACCTTACATTTATTTACATTAAACTTCAATTGCCACTTCTCAGCCCAATCCTCCAATTTACATAAATCTCCCTGTAATATAAAATTATCCTCCTCTGTATTGATTACCCTGCAGAGTTTAGTATCATCTGCAAATATTGAAATTCTACTCCGCATGCCCCCAACAAGGTCATTTATAAATATGTTGAAAAGAAGCGGGCCCAATACTGACCCCTGAAGTAGGTGTGTGTGATTCCTTGTGCGCAGTTACAACGCTGGTGGCCTGACCAGGCAGGCTTGGGGCGGAGGTGGAGGACCCAGAGGTGGTTGAGGAGGCAGAAGAGTTGGAGGAACTTATACATACAGAGCATAGACGCACAAGTCATGGGGACGGCAAGACTTGTTCAGCAGACCCTTCTCCATCTATCACCATAGTTACCCAGTGCCCAGTCAGCGACATGTAACGCCCCTGTCCATACTCACTGGTCCAAGTATCGGTGGTGAAATGCACCCGTTCACACACAGAGTTTCTCAAGGAAGCGGTGATGTTGTGTGCGACATGCTGGTGTAGCACAGGCACACCTTTCTTGGAGAAGTAGTGGCGACTGGGCATCTGGTACTGGGGCACTGCGATGGACATAAAGTCTCCAAAATCCTCTGTGACCACCAGGTGGAAAGGCAGCATTTCCGTAGCCAAGATGTTAGAGAGGGATAAAGTCAACCTCTTAGCTTTGTCATGGGTCGGAGGAAATGGCCTTTTATTTGTCCACATCTGAGGGACAGAGATCTGGCTGCTGTGTGTAGACGGTGGTGAGTAGGGTGTCCCTGGAAAAATGCAGGTTTGTAAGGAAAGTGCAGGCGTAGACATGATGTTCCCTTCATCCAACATTGGTGCTATCGATGTCTGAGAGTGCTGTACACACGCACTTCTTTCCCCTTCCAAACCAACTGACGACCTACCAAGCAAACTGCCTGTTGCAGTTACAGTAATGGAAGGTGTGCGTGGAAAACCAGGTGTGACAGCTGTCCCCCCAGTAATAGAAGATGAAGAGCGTGCGGATGTACTGGAAGGGGCAGGCGGTGGTTGGCCCGCTATGCTAGGCAGCATTGCAGCACAGTGAGCTTCCCACTGGGAATTATGCTTGGTATTCATGTGACGATTCATGGAAGAAGTTGTCAAACTGGTGAGCTTTTTGCCTCTACTTATAGATTCACGACAAATTTTACAGATCACATGATTTGGGAGATCCTTTGCAAGGTCAAAAAAGGACCAGGTATTCAAGGCTTAGAGGACATGCGACCTGCAGAACCACCCCGACTTGTGCTCAGAGGCAGAGTGGTGGCTGAGGATGCAGTTGTAGACGTGCTACCAGTACTCCGACTCTGTCCAGGAAGGCGCAAGGTAACTTCGTCGTCAGTTGCATCCTCCTCCACCGCCTCTGTTGACCTCCTCAAGTGCCTGACTGTGGGTTGACAGTAGATGGGATCTAGAACTTCACCATCAAGCGTTGTGTTTGCACTTCCCTCGCCCTCAGACCTAACCTTTTCCTGCCCTGCCCGAACATTTAAGTTGTCATCCCAATCTGGTATCTGCGTCTCATCGTCATCAGTATGTTCCTCATTGTCTCCACCAACAGGTGTTACAGTTTGGGAATGACGGCTACATTATGCTCAGAAAGTTGGTCATCAGGGCCTGAATCTGAGTCACAAAGGTTCTGGGCATCACTGCAGACCATTTCCTGGTCTGTACTCACTGTAGCTTGGGAGCAGACCTCTGATTCCCAGGCTATAGTGTGACTGACCAGCTCTGCAGACTCAGCCATCTCTGGTACACCATACTGTGCAGGGCGGGTGGAGACTTGATAGCTGGGAGAAAGCAATTGTGATTAGGATGACAACTCAGAGGACTGGTTTTTTTTTTATGTGGTAGTTGAGGTGAAGGAGAGGGCACTTGTTGGAGCACTTGAGATCCATTCAAGCATGTTCTTTTTTTGTGCATCATCTACCTTTCTTACAGTTGTTTGGGTCCATAAAAAAGGGAGCACATCGGATTGTCCACGGAAAGTAGTAGACATCTTACTTTTACTTTTTGAAGATGGCTTATCTTCAGCAGATGTTAATGTAGCTTTGCCACCTTCCCCACGGACACAAACTTTATTTCCTTTTCAAACACGCCTGTTCCCCTTTCCAACAGCATCTGTCCTTTTGCCACTCATTTTGTTAGCGACAAGATTAGTCATTTACAATGTGGTAGCAAAAATTGAGAGGTGGTGTAGATTTCAGAGGTGGTGTAACTTTATTGACAGCTGAAAAACCAACACTGACTATCCCTGACAATGCAACTATGGCCCTAAAACTGGCAGTACTGTTTGCTATAAAAATAGCGTAGCAAAATGTGCATGAGGGTAGAAAGCAGAGGTGGTGGTACTTTTTTGGCACAAGTGGGACAAAAAATTACTATAGCTGCCACTGTTTGGATGCCACTTATATTCAGCAGTGTTTGCTATAAAAATAGTGTAGCAAAATGTGCATGAGGGTTTAATTCAGAGGTGCTGGATAATGCTTGGCACCAGTGGGACACAAAATTAGTATAGCAGCCACTGTTTGGATGCCACTTATGTCCAGAACTGTTTGCTATAAAAATAGCGTAGCAAAATGTGCATGAGGGTTTAATGCAGAGGTGCTGGAAAATGCTAGGCACCAGTGGAACACAAAATTAGTATAGCAGCCACTGTTTGGATTCCACTTATATTCAGCACTGTTTGCTATAAAAATAGCGTAGCAAAATGTGCATGAGGGTAGAAAGCAGAGGTGGTGGGACTTGCTTGGCACCGGTTGGACACAAAATTAGTATAGCAGCCACTTTTTGGATGCCACTTATGTCCAGTACTGTTTGCTATAAAAATAGAGTAGCAAAATGTGCATCAGGGTTTAATGCAGAGGTGCTGGCAAATGCTTGCACCAGTGGGACTCAAAATTAGTAGAGCAGCCACCTTTTTGGATGCCACTTATGTCCAGCACTGTTTGCTATAAAAATAGTGGGGCAAAAGTGGGCAGGTGGGTACAGTGGCCGGGTTGTCTGGGTCAGTGGAGAGGAAAGGAAGCCTCACTTTCTATCCCTCCTAATGGTGAAATGCAGCAAGGAATTCCCTGAGCTTAGATACACAGACGCTGTTATCTGAAGCTGTATACAGCGTTTCCACGGACCTGACTGTCACCTATGGCCCTGAGCCCGAGAACAGGAGCCCTGAAAAGGACTGAAATAAACTTCTGTCCCTAATCTGTAGAGCGCTGTGTGTATAGCGTACACAGCCGAAGCGGCGCCAGGAGCTGCGTGAGCGGTGACTGTCACCTCCACGCAGAAAGCAGATAATGGCGCCGTGAGAGAAAATGCCCGTATTTATAATGCAAGGACATGTGACATGGACAGCCTATGACACATGCCCTTGCTTGTCTGGCAAAAAAGACCACTTAGGTGTGTGTGTGTGTGTGTGTGTCTGCGATTGGCTGACATGCTGGCCCGCCCCACTACACGCGCGCTTAGGGGAAAAAAAAAAAAAATGGCGATCGCCATTATCCCAGCAGTACTGATCTAAACGCGCCGCCCCAGCACACTATACGCTGAAATTAGATAATATTGTGAATCACAGAGTGACTCACACTATTACAATGAAAAGCCAGCTAGTAAATAGGTAGGCTTTTAGCTGATCGAACCGTTCTCGAACCTTTAAGCATAAAGCTCGCGTTCGATCTCGAGCACCCCAAAATCACTTGAACATGAAATTGGTGAACCTCGAACCTCACTGAACTCTACTCTTGAGACAGTGAAATTTCAGCTGCAGCAAGGTGAGAAGCTTTGACTGCTGAGACCCCACCACTGAACCAATCTCCCATGCCCGAACAAAACACAATTGTAGTAAACCAAATCAACTTTGTTGGAGAGATAATCAAATATTTATACAAACTCTCATCTTTTGTTGGGTTGGGGTCGGTCACAGCTTAAAATTAACCGTTATAATTATCCAACCGGATATACCATTTCAAACCAGGCGTAATGCCAGGCCGGACTCCCGGCGCAATCAGCCTTCGCTTAACATCCACCATTTTCAACCACTGACCGCTGTGACTAAAAACAATATAACATACAATAAAGGGGAGGGAGGGTGGGACAGCAGCAAACTATGTCCGGTTTGCCAGCAGCACAGCAGTGTCCAGGTCTCAGGATGAGGAGAGGCCGAATCCAGGAAGTAAAAGGAATTATATAGGGGAGTCAATAGTGAGGAAAATAGTGGGATTGGACACCATAAAGGGGGCAGGGTTCGGGCATGGGAGTGGGATTTTAACCCCTTACATACGGGGCTCAGCAGTCAGGGTGCATTCAGTGCAGCCTCACTGACCTGCCTGCAATTCTTACACTTTATTTCACTCTCTCTGATTTCCCGAATATTCTGGGTAAGGCTGTACACACGGTTCAAGAACTCTGGCATCACCAGTGAGTATTGTTTTTTTCATGCTTGTCTGAATGAGAGTTGAAAAATAGAATAATAAGATAATCTGTTGTCTGTCCATTAACTGATTGCATAGATTGCATAGTACGGAATTGGGACAGTCTCTGTATAATTACATGTGCTGTGTTTTGTGTTTTGCTTTGGCCATCTTTGCATCTTTGATGTGCAATACACTGGTCTAGGGATATGTGTTCATAAGTGGTTTCATACTAATGCCTAGATAAAGTAGACAGGCAGTAAGTTGTTGTATATTGATGAGAAGCCTCTGAATAACATTAAAGTGACGAGTAATTGAGATAAGGGACTTGGTGTAATAATATGTATGTATAAATTAATGGTTATAGGTCATACTATGAACTGTGAAAAGATGTTCTGGTTGTGAAATGTCACAGGGCATACCCATATAGAGTATTTGAGTGGATAGCTTACATATGTATTTTTTCCCCATCAGTGTCAAGAGCGGTTTAGATAATTTTATTTACATGTGAGGTTAACTGATCCTTGGAAGGTGTATTGTTACATAAGTTTCTGGAATCAATGAATGAGTGGACAAGTGGTCCTGGGATCTGTCCTTATAGTGAGATATCGTATGTGTCTTCCCCTCAAAATGGAGACGAAGGTTTTATAGCAAAGTAATGTTTTTTTTCATTTCACTAGAATATTAGTGCTGTGAAGGTATGTAAGTAGACTCAATTTTCTGCTAGGATTGTGTATACCAGTGGGTATTAGGAAAGTTGGATGTTTTGGAAAGCTAAGGCGGGCTTTGCACACTACGACATCGCAGGTGCGATGTCGGTGGGGTCAAATTGAAAATGACGTACTTCCGGCATCGCATGCGACATCGTAGTGTGTAAAGGCTCGATGATACGATTAACGAGCGCAAAAGCGTCGTAATCGTATCATCGGTGCAGCGTCGGCGTAATCCATAATTACGCTGACGCGACGGTCCGATGTTGTTCCTTGCTCCTGCGGCAGCACACATCACTGTGTGTGAAGTCGCAGGAGCGAGGAACATCTCCTACCGGCATCACTGCGGCTTCCGTAGAATATGCGGAAGGAAGGAGGTGGGCGGGATGTTTACATCTCGCTCATCTCCGCCCCTCCGCTCTGATTGGCCGCCTGCCGTGTGACATCGCAGTGACGCCGCACGACCCGCCCCCTTAATAAGGAGGCGGGTCGCCGGCCACAGGGACGTCGCACGGCAGGTGAGTGTGTGTGTGAAGCTGGCGTAGCGATAATTTTCGCTACGCCAGCTATCACCACATATCGCTGCTGCGACAGGGGCGGGGACTATCGCACTCGGCATCGCAGCATCGGCTTGCGATGTCGCAGTGTGCAAAGTACCCCTAAGTCTGGACGAAGAATTCTTTTGAGATAAGACTGTTGCTAAACAAACTGTGTGCTGCTATTTTGTTGGGAGGGGGCAAATAAGGTGCTGCGCGATTTTCTGCCCTCTGTAAGAAGTCAGCTCTGAGGATTGTTTTAGTCTAACTCTAGTTTACGTTGCTGGAATACTTTGTAAAGGACCAGCATGGGGTACCCAACTGCACATCAGGTCTAAGGTCTAAAACACACTTCCGCATAAAAAACGTATGTGTCACACGTTCCGTTTTTCGAATCCGTGTTCAGTTTTTTATGGGTGTTTCTCCGGTACGTATGACATCTGTGTGATGGCGTATGCTAGCCGTGTGTGCATGTGGAATGGCTGTGTATGCGTATGTGTAATGTCCGTGTGAAATGTTCCGTGTGCACAATGTCGTTGATACATGTCGGCTGACAGCAGACAGAGTTGCGCGATGAGAATGAACTCGGGTGCACTTCACCCGACTTCATTGTCATACCGCGGCTCTGTCTGTGTCATGTACTGATTAGCGGTCACCCGTGAAGGACTCACCGTTAACCGCTAATCCCCTGAGTGACTGAAGTAAGCAGCACGATTAGCGCTGCCGTCACTCAGGTTATCCGCGGCTAGCTGGAGTCCTCCCCCCGAGACCGCAACTCACCTGTGACTTCATCGCTGTCACTCGGGTGACTTGCTGTCACAGTTGGAGGATCCAGCGGTGGCCGTGATTAACCTCAGTGACAGCTCAGCTGATCGCACGACTCACCTCAGTTGCTGCGTGGAGCTGTCAGGAGCGGCGGTGTTCTTCTGCAGCTCCTGTCACCTTCATGTAGCAGAGCTGGAAGCGACGCTGGACCTCCGTGGATTATGCCGGACATGGATGGGTTTTTGGAGGCTTAATAAAGTGGTGAACGAGGGTGTTTGTTATTGTTTATTATTTCAAATAAAGGATTTTTTCACTGTGTGTGTTTATTAACTTTAACTTACAGGTTAATCATTTGGGGTGTCTCATAGACGCCTGCAATGATTAATCTAGGACTTATTGGCAGCTATGGGCTGCTGCCATTAACTCCTTATTACCCTGATTGCCAACGCACCAGGGCAAATCGGGAAGAGCCGGGTAGAGTCCCAGGATTGTCGCATCTATTGTATGCGGCAATCCTGGGCGGCTGCTGGCTGATATTGTTAGGCTGGGGGGCTCCCCATAACATGGAGCTCCCCATCCTGAGAATACCAGCCTTCAGCCGTATGGCTTTATCTTGGCTGGTATCAAAATTGGGGGGACCGCACGCCGTTTTTTTAAATTATTTCATTATTTCTTTTACTGCACAGTATAGACCCGCCCACCGGTGGCTGTGTTATTGGTTGCAGTGAGACAGCTGTCACTCAACATGGGGGCGTGTGTAACTGCAACCAATCATAGGCGCCTGTGGGTGAAGTAAGCAGGGAATACGAGATTGATTAATGAGCGTCCGGCATTTTCAAATTAATTGAAGCCGCGTATTTTTGGCACAGCTGTTCCTCGCCGCGCTGATGATCAGGGATTGGTAAGTATGAGCCGGGGGAAGAAATAGACCGAGTGCCAAAGTGAGAATGACTGAGAACATCATAAACAAAGGTAATTATACTGACTTTAAAAAAAAAAAAAAAAAAAAAGAAGAGCGACATCGCTCGTTTAAAAACGCACACGGACGAAACGTGCTGCACACGGACATGCTACGTGTGCCATCCATGCAGGCACGGACTCATTGACTTTAGTGGGTCCGTGTCTGTGTGCTGACCGCCAAAAACGGACATCTCGGCCGTGTGGGAAAACGCACACACGTACTAACCACACGGACACGGATGTGTGTTGCAGGCCTAAGTGGGTGAGAAAGCAGTGTGGCCTTCCCACTTACATGGAGGTGGTCTAGTAGGTGAGAGGACTATCACACCTGGTCTTTCCTGCTTTAGTCATCTGGTCTATTGGGTGAGAGAGCTGTTTTAAAGCCTTCCCAATACACCCTGCAAGGGTAGCGGGTGAAAGTGCTGACTAACCTTCTAGCTACACCTTGAGAGCCCATTCTGACTTGCCGGAGGAGTGTGGCCTGTTGACAAGGTCCAGGGACACTAAGAGGGCATTTGCAGAAAGGTGGGCTGTGTGGGAATAAGTTGAAGCCATGGGCAACTTGTTCAGTGTGCAGTGTGGGGCTCCAGCGGGATCCAAAACAGCCAAACAGTGCAAGAAAGGGAAGGCAAGGAAGCAGTGAAAAATGTCAGACCAATACTCAAAAAGGCAGACATGCCAGAGTACGGATGTTTGGATGTTGAGAAATGGCACAGATTCAGGGAAGAAAAGAGAGGTTGGATAAAAGACAAGAGAGTAGAGCAACAAGTAAATTAGGACATTTTTGTGTACTCACCGTAAAATGTCTTTTTTGGAGCCTTTCATTGGGGGACACAGACAGTGGGTTATATGTTGTCTCCAGGGGAGGTTTGACACTAGGTTGAAAAAAGAGTTAGCTCCTCCTCCCACAGCATATAACCCCAGCTAGGCGGGAACTAGCTCAGTTTGGTGTAAAAGCAGTAGGAAAAGAACAACCAAAACCACAAGGGCGGGAGCTGTGTCCCCCAATGAAAGGCTCCAAGAAAGACATTTTACGGTGAGTACACAAAAATGTCCTTTCCTTTCTCGCCTTTTCTTTGGGGGACACAGACAGTGGGACGTCCCAAAGCAGTCCCTGGGTGGGAACTGAACTATTAACAGTGTATAACATCAGACCAAGAGCTGACTAACAACTGTAACTGCAGTGAACACATATCAAACACTATCAACAACCAAGCAGTGGCCACTTATAAATGGGCCACTGCCACCTGAAGGACTTGTGTCCCAAGAGCAGCATCCGCGGAGGCATGCGTATGCACTCTGTAGAATTTTGTGAACGTGTGCACACTGGACCAGGTAGCGGCCTTGCAAAGTTGGGCCGCCGAAGCCTGATGGTGGATAGCCCAGGAGGCACCCACTGCTCGTGTAGAGTGGGCCCGAACAGATTGAGGGGGAATGGCATCTCGTGCTTTGTATGCCTCACAGATGCCAGTCCTGATCCATCGAGAAATCGTGGATTTAGACGCCGGGTTGCCCTTTTTGTGTCCTACTGGG